>NW_025215089.1:0-63000 GCF_004010195.1 Chiloscyllium plagiosum | reverse complement strand
ATTGTTTGTCCTGCACGTGATTGGTATTGGGTCCATTGTTCTGGTAAGTTCTTGTCTGAACGTGGTTTTCGGTTTATGTTCTCTCATAACTCCGAGTGGTCAGAGGAGAATGGCTGTCTGTCCCGAGACAGTTTGTTTTTTATATATAAGATAGAGTGCTTGATGTGTTGGGTCATGGCATGTCCTATTAGCGTTGGAAGCCAAGGAAGCTGTGGGAATATCTATTGCTGCAAAGCATTACTTACTGATCCATAAAACACCACAACTAGCTGTTTCGCAGTAGCAATGCACAGAGATGATGAGGACAACAAATTCGACTGGGACAACACAGCAATAATAGGACAAGCTAAATAGAGGGCAGCCAGAGAATTTCTGAAATGACGAAAGTCATCCAATCAATAAACACGTTGACCTGGACCATCAACAAACATGTTGACCTCAAACCTAATATACCAGGACATGCAACGAACGACGAAAACCAGCAACTGAAAGCAGTGGGAAGGAAATCAAACCAATTCGAAACGCTACAGGACAGCAGCGCTTCACAAGAGTCTTATCAACCTTGAGGATGTCACCGAGAAACAGGAGAAAACGGCTGAAAACCCATTTCACAAAACCACCGAACATCCCCACACCATCTGCACCCTTCACCGGAACTACAAATCTTTACACAAACCTTGAAAGCCTGAATCTGTCAGTATCGCCCCAGCGGGAAAATGAACCCTGGCCTCCCACGTGACAGATGAGGATGCTAAACGTGGTGGATGTCAGAGCTAATTGAGCCTGCAGGCGACTCGTGCGGCTCTTGTCAAAAACAACTGCTTGATTATCCTCATCCTATTACCATCATTTAACGTTGTATGCCTTAAGCATTACAGATTCACATCTGAATGTCTCAAGGTAATAAGAATTTCTGCCGCTCCAACACTTAGAGACAGTGGGTTCCACATTCCAACCACTCGCTGGTTGGTAAAGTTTTTTTTTGTGAGCTCCTACTCAATCCTTTGTGACTGTTATCTTAAAACTCTGGCTCCCTGGTGAATGATCCCTCCATGATAGGCAAAACTTACGTTGAGTGTACCCAATCCATACCGCTCATTCTTTCCTACATCTAAATACTGTCTCCTCTCAATCTCCCCTGCTCTCAGAAAAACAACGCCAGTCTGTCTAAACTCTTTAATAGCTGAAGTTCTTCAATCCAGATAATATATTGGCAAGTCACTCTGCACCGTTTCCACGGCTGTTATATCGCTTCAATAATGTGAATTGCAGAATTGTACACAATACTCTGGCGAGAGACGAATGTAGACTTGAAATAAATGTGGGAATAAAGTATTTTTTTCCATCTGTACTGTTCTGTGTCCTTTTCATGAACCCAATGCTCCAATGATCTCTGGTCCATGCAAATAAAACACTATACATGAGAGTTGATCACCCAACCACATTATCTGATTGCATTAAGTGTTTGAAAGGTCCTGATGGTGATATTGAAGCAGGTTCACCTAACAAGAGTGACAGCTGCACTCTTGTTAGAGTGAATGTGAACGTGAATGTTAATTTGTGCAATGGCCCAGTGACATGGGAGGAGGGATGGAAATGTGATTGTGAAAGGGAGAAAAATCTCTGAGATTAGGTGCAGAGAGTGGCGGTTTGAAGCATTAAAATGATCAATTTTGAGAGTAATTTCACCTTAAAAATTCATTGTTTCTTTTCTGCATTTGTTTTGCACAGGTTACGTGGAGTAACACGGAACAATTGTGCATAACTGATACTCAGATTTAAGTGGAGGTCGCTTCGGCCACAATGCAGAGGACGAACCACGCTGCGATCACATGAAAAATCACAACACACAAAGCAATAAATGCAATGGCAGAAATAGGCGAGGAACAGCACCACATGTACAACAGGAAAACCCACTGAGATTGGATTGAGTCGTCATCTTCGATGTCCCAGTGGCTGTGGAGATTCCAGCATTGAGAATGTTGAAGACTGAATACGATAGATTTCTATAAAGGATGAAATGTGCAGGCGATAGTGCACTAATATTATTGAAATTCAGGTTTCAATAACAACGTAGTTTCACTTCGTTACTTTACCACATCACACCGGTTCCCAGGTTTGGAATCAGAGAAACTGAGTGGTGGAGTGGCGACGATCCGATCGAAAATTGGTAGTGGATCTCGACTCTACCTGCCACTGACGAAGTCCGTGACCATGCAGTCCTTCTCTGAAGGCAAAGAAGCGCGTGAAACGCCGAGGCAGCGAGCTCCAAACTCACCTGGAACAACTCTGTTCACAAGGAGCAGGGACAATTGGAACAAGGGGCTGCGAGGTCTGACCTTAACTCGAGACACTTCAATTGACAAGGCGCAGGGAGCATTGCGTTAAGTGAAAGGATCCTGAACTATTGTAATCTGAATTGAAATTGGTTCCGGCAGCACACATGTTTATGCATTGAGGAATCTGCCCCAGGGAATTGTCTCAACTATAAATGAATATTTTAAAACGACTGAGCTCGTGTAGGAGCACCTGTGCATTGCGAAATGGGTTTAATATTATTGTCCTCTAACATTTCTCACTTGTCTGACTCTGCAGTAGTTTAACTTTCTTGTTGGCTCTTTTAAAAATCTTTTCATTTTCCATACGATGCAATTTCCTGCTATCTTGTTCAGGTCGTTAAAGTAACCTAAACATCTGAAATAGAAGGTGAATATATGATGGTGTGATTCGGCTCAAGTTTCCCTCGAATTATGGAGGACCAACAGGAGAGTAATTGTGAAATTTTTCAGATCAGCAGTGATCAAATTGAATGGGTGGGCAGATAGAGGGTGAAAGGAATCTTCATGAGGACAAATATACTTTCTTTGCCAATAAAATTTACCGCATCACAAAGTGGTGATTATTGAACACAAGAAGTGTGGATGATTTTATTTGCTGGTTTTGTAAATGTCTCACCTGGACTGACAGAAGTTGAGATAATAACTCCTTTTACATGGAGTCAGGCGGGGAGAATTTAAATTTAGCAAGCTCCAAGTAGCAGGAATATTTGTTCTTTTCTGAACTTCAGTCCCCGACTGACTCAGATGACCTTTGGAAAATTATCTTACAGCATGTTAGAAGAGGAGTTACAGATTCAAACACGGAAACCAAGTTACTTATCAAGATACAATTATGCCACTTTATTCGCTAAGACAAAAGCAACATAAAAGTTCTTCCTTCTGACTCGCAGTAATTCTTGCATAATATCATAAATTTGTTTCCCATGTAAAGGGAACAGCTGCCCTTCATCTAACTTCCGAAATGTATTAAAATCTCGGTCCCTTTAACAAATCAGACCTCAATCTTCTTTGCTCTGTGCAGAACAACTTCAACTTCTCCACCCTGAACATATAATATTTCGCATTTTTTTCACTGTCCTGATAATTCTCCTTTTAGATTTCTCCACAGACACACATTCTTTATGATGATCACCTGTTTGCGCATACCCAAATGCTGTGTATTCATGTGGGTGATGTTATCACGCACAGGCAATTGCTCAGTAACATCATCCTGATTCCTGGGTATTTTCTCAACTGTGAGAGTTTGCTCTGACCACAGTTCTTCTGATTTCTATCGAGCTGCCGGATCCAGCATTAGATTACCAAGTTGGAAGCAAATGAATTATTTCAAGATTTTTAACTGGTAAACTCCCCAGTTCGGATTTCCGTGCTGTGCTTTCTTATCTGAAAACTGTTTTAAATGTCTCTTTGGCTGATGTGACCTTTTCGTGCCAACTGAGGCAAAGTTCATCCATTGATCTGTTTGATACTTTTATCCTAAATGAAGTTTCTGTCATTGTTTATTAGATTACGGTGTGGAAACAGGCCCTTCGGCCCAACAAGTCCACACCGATCCACCGAAGCGCTACCCACCCAGACCCACTCCCCCACATTTACCCCTTCACCTACGACTACAGGCAATTTACCATGGCCAATTCACCGAACCTGCACATTTTTGGATTGTGGGAGGAAATCGGCGCACCCGGAGCACCACGCAGACATGGGTAGAATGTGCAAACTCCACACAGAGAGTCGCCTGAGGCGGGAATTGAACCCGGGCCTCTTGCTCTGTGAAGCTGCAGTGCTAACCACTGTGCCACCGTGCCGTCCACAAATGAAGTTTCTGTCATGGTTTAACTACCTCTTTCTCCAAGAATGTCAGTATTGTGTTGCTTTCGTTTTGTTCTTACCTCTATTGACTCTCTGAATTAGGTTTTAGAGCTGAACATTTCCTGACTATGAGCTACTGGCAATTGTCTTCCTTGAGAAGGTCCCATAGGCCATTATGCTAGGAGATATGAAAATGACTGAAATAGTGAAATGACTGTGATGTGCGTCAAAACCAGTGACAACTAATTTACATAAATCTATTGTTAAGATCCAACCAGTGGGAGGAAATGGCTGCAAGCCAACTTCCCAGGTCGACAGAACACACCCATAATAATTGCACCCGCTTCCATGGGGCCAAATCCTTCCACAAGCCTTGAAGCTCCAAGAAGGTCCTCACCAGCAGGAAATTGAAACTCCGATTCCTGCGGAATAGGCGAGGATACTCACCACCAAAGAACTCAGTACATCCGGTGGGGCGCCTGTTCATTGTGCGTGCTCTTGTCAATAACAACTGCTTGGCTATCCTCATTTCACATTCCATCATTTTGTCCTGTATGCCTTATCATCAAAAACTGACCTGAATGCTTCTGAAGGTTGTAATGGTTTCTGCCTCTCCTGCTCCTGCCGACATTGCGGTCCAGATTCAACCACTTGCTGGCTGATAACATTTTTCCGCACATCTTCACAAAACTTTTCAACTCTTACCTGAAATCTATGGCACCCTGGTGAATGAAGCCATCCACCAAGGTTAAGCATTTCTTTCTGTCTACCGTGTCCATACCCCTCATTATTTTGTACTGCTTAATCATGTCTCCTCATGTTATCCCTCTTCCTCAGAAAATACAACCCCAAGGTGTCTCATCTCAGTGACGCTCTTCAGCACAGAAACTATCATCATAATTCACTTCTTTCCTTTTCGCATCGCTGTCATTTTGCTACTATAACGTGAATTGCGGAGCTCCGAACAAAAATCTGCAGCTGAAGGAACAAAATGATATAAATATCACAGAAAGCAACATCAATTGCTCTTTCCAAAAAAAAAATGGCACTTTTCCTCGCTACTGCTCTGTATTCTTCTCCTCAGACTGATGCTCGAACACTGTCTGATCAATGTCATTTGAAAGTGGGACATGAGGATTGATCTCACAACCACGGTGTCTGATTGATCCAAATGGTTTGATGGTTCGAATGGTTTGGTGAGACTGGGGCAAGTCCACCCAGCAACAGTGGCAGCAGCACAGACTGAACGGTGTCCATGTAGAAGGAATTGTTAGAACATTCAGTGCCTGTTTGAAATGGAATGAGGGAACATATCCACAACAGGATTACTTGCCAAATATGATATATGACTTGGAGATATGTCAGGTAGGTGCAGTTTGAAAGAACAGAATAATCATTTCACGGAACATTTTCATGTACAAAAGTAATTAATGTTAAAAGTGCCGATTCAATTACCATTTCATGACATAAATATAGCTTTATGAACCAACTTTTTGACACCAGTCACGTAACGAGTTAGAATGGAGGTCACAAAATATGCTTGTTTTTTATGGAGTATTTTAAAGTGAAAATCTGAGATCGAGGGAGGAAGTTTAGCGAAGATGCTACACAGTTTATGGCTTTGGCAGCGAGAAGTTGTGGGTAGTCTTTGTGAAAATATGGAAAAGTTAAAAGCGAGAATGATTAGGTGCACGGATTTGAGGTAATGCAGATATAATGAAGGGTGTTTTAAAACTTTCATTCTTTGAATATGGGCATCTTTGGCTGTGTTGGCATTTATTGACAAGCCCTAATTGCCCATGAAGAGGGCTGGTGGACTTTAACGACCGAGGCAGAGAGAAAGTTATCAAGAGATTTGATTATAATTACGTCAGTTTTTAAAATATTTAATCGGGTTTCTGGGTGCGTTAGACGTGGTGAGAATACTGGTTTGCCTTTGGAACTTGGTCGTGGAGGTGGTATTGTAATTTCCTGCAGGACTTTGTCATTTGGCCACGAGACGGCTGTTCACGGCCAACAGAATCACGGCTTCATTAATGTCTAAAACTGGATTATGCAGCGAGACAGCTGACGTGGTACTGGAGCATGGCAGCAGAATTGGCCGAGCATGAGCCCGGAATGCGCTCGTGACAGCGATGGATGATTGAAGTGGTGAGGTGTAATATAACCATTGAGGTTCGGCAGCAGCAGTCAGCAGTGGGGTCAGCTGGAAGAAAAAGGTGCATCTTTGCCCATAGTGGGAACGTATGACCACGGCAGGGAAGTACGAACACTTTTGGAGAAAGCCCAATTTGGAGTGTCTGCAGCTTATGGCTGAAAAAAAGACTGTAATGTCGTTTTTGTTTTCAAATTTATTTATTTTCTCAACTTTTATATTAAGAAAGCATATGTTTCTTCTGCAAGTTCTGCTACAAAGATTTGGTGATGTACACTTTTTCTGAAGATGCTGCTTTGTGGGGGGCATTGCCCACATCTCTCTCATAGCCTGTACCGAAGAATACGTGACAATTCCATCTTAAGGAATCCCAGAAGTGTGCAAACAGGACCTTTGCCCCCAAGAGGAAACCAGCAAGAGCAATTCTGACATCCTAATATTCTCGATTTACCTCAGACTAATGCATCTAACCGACATAAACCCGAACACTAAGGACAATTTAGCTTAGCCAACTCACCTACCCTGCACATCTTTGGATTGTCGGAGGACCCTGGAGCGCCCAGAAATAAAATCCATGCAGCACAGTGCGAATGTGCAAAATCCTCACAGATAATTGCCAGAGGATGAAGTTGAATCTGGGTCCTCAGCACTGTGAGAAAGCAGTGATGATCAATGACCCAGCGAACCTAACAACTCCCTCGCGCCGTCACTCACACGTACAGAGAGTGAGGTTCGATCTTTCCCTTATTTCATGTTTAGTCATGGAGCCCTCTCCATCCCTGTACCACCACTCCACCATTTGCTTACTGTTGACAGTGTCACATCACCATGCCGTTGGGCAGCGTGCTGGAGCAAGAGCACAATGTTGATTATGAACATGCTCGCCATAAGTTATCTCCAGACAGAAATGTTGGTCTCTCCCATCACAGGCAGCGAGTGAACTTTGAAGGGGAGGGCAGCGTACCAAGCTATATACAGTTTTGTAGGTTTCATGATTGGTCTGTGCAGGACTGTAGCCCCAAACAAGTGGTTTTATGGACCGTGATTGAAGCTGCAGAGAGCCTCAGGCTTCTTTGCACTAACAGGCCCATACAACGGCCATTATCCTTGAATCAGCTTATCTTGTTTTCGTTTGAGTTATCGCTTAACTGTTTGGAATTCTGTCTTTGGTGTGCATGGGGCTGAAATCAAATGTTATTGAGTTAAGTTATTGCTGTCGAGTGTGGTGCTGCAAATGTACAGCTGGTCAAGCAGAATCTGAGGAACAGGAGAATTGACGTTTTGAGCAAAAGCCCTTCACCGGGAATGAGGCTTCTGAGTCAAGACAGTAGTAAGATAATTGGAAGGGGGTGGGTAAGGTCATGGGATCTGAGAGTGCGATAGGTGGATGAATGTGGGGATGATGTGATAGGTCAGAGAGGATGGTGGAGTGGATAAATGAGAAGGAAGCTCGACGTTGTAGGACAGGTCATGAGGGAGTTTCCTCGTTCGAAGTTTGGATTTGGGATAAGGTGGGGGGAGGGGAATGAGGACATTGTTGAAATTCACCTTAATCCCGTGAGGTTGGAGAGTCCTAAGGTGGAAGATGAGGCGGGAAGATGAGGCGTGTGCAGTGGTTAGGACTTGGCAATGGAGGAGGCCCAGAACCTTCAACTCCTTGGCCGAGTGGGAGGGGGTTGTTTTAGTGGTCAGTGGTGCGATTTGTTGGTGCGGGCATTCTGCACGTAGGTGGCCTGTCTCCCCAATGTAGAGGAGACCATATCGGGAGTAACGTATACAGCAAATCACATGTGTGAAGTGTAGGTAAACCTCTGACAAATATGGAAGGCTTTTTTGTGCCTTGGACATAGGTAATGGGGAGGTGTGGGCTTCGGATTTCCAATTCCTGCAGTGGCAGTGGAAGGTGCTGGTCCGGGTATGTTGGTTGGTAGTGGGCAGTGATGAAGTGTTTGTGTGGGGAAGCATGCACTGATCTCGATTTTGCCATGTGATGCGGCACAGACACGGAGAGAACGTGCAATCTCCACGCAAACAGTCGCTCGAGGCTGGAATCCGACCTTGGAACCTGGTGCTACGAGGCAGCCGCGCTGACCAATGAGCTGCCGTGTCACACATTTGCTCACTGACTTGGCGCCTTTCGCCATCTATAGCAACTATCTCCATAGAATTACCACTCTCTGGCTGAAAGTATTTCTCCTCGTCTCATTTCCAAATTGTTATCGCTTCACTTTGACTCTGTACTCTCGGTTTCTGGTGTGTCATAGTGGTTGAAGCATTTTCTCCACATTGGCTCTGCACAGGCCTCTCATCATTCTGTAAATTGCAATCACATCGAGTTATTAACTCAGACATCATTGAAACAGACCGCTGTTCCAAACAGTCCATGCTACCAGTTACGAACCTTACGTAGGTCCAACTGCGTGTACTGGCTCCATATCTCTCCTGACATTTCATAATTAGGCACTTAACCAATTGTCTTTTAAAAGTTGTAACTTTATCCGCATTCACTACTTCCTTTGCACAGGAGACATAACGTGTAAATTAAAACAAAGTGCACCTCATGCCTTTTTATAAAATTTCTCCTCTCACCTTAAAAATATGTCCACTCGTACAGAAATCCCCCAAAAGAAGGAAAGCACAATTGCAGTTGAGCTAATCTGTACCCCTCAGGATTTCAAAAACTTTTATAGGGTAAACATTAACCTCCTATGCTCCTTTGAAAGAAGTCCCAGCCTATAAAACCTCCTCTGACAGCTCAATTCCTTCATTCCAACATACTGGTAAATCTCTTCTGAACTCTCTCCAGCTTTATATTCTTTTTCGTATGACAGGGCAAACAGAACTAGACACAGTGCTCCAGAAGAGACCTTACCAACATCTCGTACAACCTCATCATGGCGTCCCAACTCCAACACAAAAGAAATGAGCAATGACGGAAACATTCTAACAGCATTTTTAACGGAACTGTCGATATGTGACACGACTTTCAAAGTCAATTTCGTGATCTATTCACGTGTATATTATGCAGCATTATTCAATTGTAATTGTACAAGTGCTACATCAGTTTATAATTCAAAATGCAGCACCTTGCATTTATCCAAGTTAAACTCTCACTGCCATTCATTTGGTCATACACCTGAATGATCAATGTCTCTTTTAATCTTAGATAACCTTAGATAACCTTCTTCTCTATCTGCTGTACCACCATGGAGAGTTATGGAGTCTCTAAGCACAGAAAGAGGTCGTTTGGTGCAAACTGGTTCATACTGATCATAATGCCAGTCCACATTAACCACATTTCTCTGCACTTTGCCCATTTCATTGTAATCCTTTGCTATCCATGTATTTGTCCAAACGCCTTTTAAATGTGCTTTGTGTATACACAAAAACTTCTGCTGTCATCTCATTATAAGCATATTGCTCATGTTAGTGTCAACCACAAACTGACGATCCCTATCTTCCATATTGTCATCTAAAACATTTACACAAGTGACCATCAAAGCAGCCAGTACTGATCCGCGTGGAACACTGCTGGTCACAAGTCTCCAGTCTGACAAACAATCCTCCAAAACCTCACTCTTTCTCTTGTGGTTATTGAATTTTGTATCCAATTGTCAGGCTCACTGTGAACCCCATGTGATCGAACTTGACTCATTCGTCTTCCATGCGGAATCTGGTCAAACACTTTCCTAAAGCCTAAATAAGCAATGTCTATTGTTCTTGCCTCAGCAATCCTCTTGCATACTTGATCAAAAATTCAAACAAATTTGTGAGATACAGTTTGCACCTCACGAATCCATGCTGATGACGCCCTATATTTTCTGGCCTCTGCAAATGCTGTCTTCCAAAACCACCTCTAAAAACCTGCGAACCAGCAATTTCAAACTCACAAGTCTATAGGTCCCAGTCTTTTCCTTGTATCCGTTCTTCAACAACGTTCGTCACTGTCCAGTCATTTGGAATCTTACCCATATTTAGAGATGACACAATTATTTCAGCAAGGAGTCCTGCAATTTCCACGCTTATCTCCCACAATGCTTTGGGATAAAGTTCCGACACACGATAAACCTGTATGCTAATTGAAACCAGCAACGCAGAAAGGTATTTACCCCGTGCTGTAATCCGTGAAAATTCGAGAGGCAAAGCATAGCCAAATGGTCACGATTTAAAAGGAAAATTACCAACTTTATTCTTTACGTCTAACAGAGAATATGAAAACTAACAACTATTTACCACTACATTCTCTTAAAAGCAAATTTTACCTTCCAAAACACAATAACATTCCGAATAAAAAATTCACAATGACGATTTAAAAAAAATACTGTTCAAAACCACTTTGCATTGCCAAGTCTCCTTTTGTGTATTTTTCTGTGTAGATTATTACCAAGTTTTCATCGATGTTCTGCCATGTAAACACATTCCCCAGGTAGGTACATTTCTGGGATCTTTTGACCTGGAAGTCTTTGACGCAGTCCTTGCACTGGCTGTTCAAAACATCCCGTTTTATACCCCAAAACACCGGATTGTTTCATTGGCTTTAAAATTATTAAAATGCTAAGTTCAAAGCTGATTTTGGTTTGGGATCTTGATTCATAATTTAACCTGATGGCAATCCAGCTCTGCTGGCTGTTTCGAAGAAATGTCACATTGTTACCTTGTTCAGAACAGGTTGTGCCATCTCCTTGCAATCTTTTCAACTCTTTTCTTCACAACACCTTAATAAAAATACACGAGACCAGGGTCTGGAGATTTGTCTGTTTTGCATTTTCCAACAATTCCAACAATTATTTTCCTGTAATAAGAAGTATTTATCACTATGTATTTCCATGATTTCTGTAGCTTCCTTAAGTCCAACATATCGTTGGTGAACAGGTTTCCCAAACTGAACTATTCCATCTTGCTTACATTTGGTCTGAATCCCTCGAAACACTTTCTCTTCATCTAAATGTCCCAATGTCTTTCAAATAATGTAATCGCACCTCCACGTGCCAGTTGCTCTCGCAGTTGGTTCCACATGCAAACCATTCTCTGTGTGAAAAGTATATCTTGTCATTCCGTGTAAATGTTACGAGTTCAGGACTCCTGTATCCAATGGATAAAGACCTTTGCTGTTCACCTTATCGAGAGCACTGCTGACTTTATGAATCTCTATAAAGTCGTCCTTCGACCTTCAATGCTGCAGTCCGACAAGTCAAAGCTTGCACAGTCTCCCCTTAACAATCCACTCCTGGGAACATGTAGACTCTTTGATGCATGAAGCCACACAGATTCGAATGCAATCCAGCCACTGTAAACATCACCGAATATCAATTTCTTTGATGCCTGGTCAAATAGTTTAGGAAAAGGAATCGTCATCTCCATGCATGGAGTGAAAACATTGGGTCTCGCTTTCTCCACAGTAAAAACTGACGTGAAAAATCCGTTTAATGTCTCTTCCATCTACTGAGCTCAAACGCAATGTCAAACTCCTTGATCTTTAAGGCACTATTTCTCGAGTGGTTCTCTTGCTAGATATGTACTTGTAGACCTTCTTTGGATTATCTTCAGACCAGTTGGATTAGATTATTTCATATCCCCTCTTTGCCTTCCTGGTCTGCAACCTATTGAAGTCCCTACTAGAAATTAATTTCAACCCAGTTGACTGTCTGATATATGATATTGTTTCGTTTTGACCAGACCCAGAACACATTTACTCATCCATGGTCACCTCTGGTGAGTGTCCAGCCTAACAACTTCAGCTCAGGTTCACATCTAACTCTGTTTTAGGGAAAGTGCTAGTCTGTCATTAAAGTTGGAATAACAGAGCATTACAAATGCATTTCAGAATAAAGTAGATTCAGTACAGCTTTGTGAAGAAGAAATCAGATCGAACATTTTTATAAGTATTTTTACATCGTAACAAACACGATACATAATTGGAAATTCAGTAAATAGAAAATATCTGAATTTCTAAAATTATTCAGAACGGTGTTTTATATGATACCACTTCACAAGCAGAGAAGCATGAACCCACACAGTTAGTGGTATGTATTATTCGAGGATTAGGAGAGGAATTCAGAGGAGAGCTAATGAGGGCCTTTTCATGACGGTAAATTGTAACTTGCAGATTCCCATAGCCAACAATATTGGTGCCACAGCTGTTGACAACATATACTAATCATCTGTATAACAGAAGTTAATGGACTGTTGTTCAGTTTTGAGATGACACAAAATAGATGGGGATGCAAGTAGTGAGGGTGACATAGCAACATCATGAACGGACAGAATCAAGATAAACATGTGGACAAAAACTCAGCAGTATTTTACGCGAAAAAAAGCTTTATGCGTTTTGGCAGGAAGAATTACAGGGATGAATATTACGTGGGGAAATTCACTGCACAAAGCTTCAGCGTACAGATGATTTTGTTTCCTTGTACATGATATATAGTTTCATATAGCATCCAGTTTCAGCAGGTATTCGGGATGTCAAATAATCTCTTTCAGTTTATTTAAGGGAATGAGGACATGTTTATTTTTTTTTCAAAATATACATGGCATTCGTCAGATCGCAGCTGGATTAATGTGAACAGTTTTAGTTCCCCTATTTTAGGAAAAGCAATTTAGGGAATTTTAACACAAATCATCCTGAATATGGGAGGATATTCTCGGGAGATGAGATTGAGAAGATTGCTCCTGTAATCATTTGAGTCTAAAAGAATGAAACAAAACTTTAGTGAGATACATTAGATACTGAGGGGAATGATAGGATAATTTCTGGGAGAATGATTCGCCTTGTTTAAGAATCGAAGACCGGAGAACATAATCTCAGAGTAAGTAGTCACCGACATAAGAGAGTTTTGGAGCAATTTCATACTCTTGAGCCGACAGATTATGTGAAACTATTTACTGCAGACAGCTTTAGACATTGCCTGCTCAGTGTATCCAAGACTGGAAGAAACAGATGTTAAGCAGCAAGAGATTCAAAGGTTAGGTGATATTGCAGGAATGTGAATCTGGAGATTATCAGATCAGCCCTAATCTCACTGGATGTTGAGAGCAGACTGTATACTTTGAATTGCCGATTTATTCTCTTGCATTTTATTGCCTTTTTATCTGGAATTTCAAATGCCTCTGTTTTCATTTATCAATGAATTATTAGAAGATTTACAGTGCGAAGTCTTAAAACCAAATATCACTTCAGCATCTGATGGTGCTGTCGAGTTGATTGTGGCCTGAATATTATTCACTTTTGAACATGGAAAGGAAAAGCATCATTCACAGTGTGGAGAAACTGTATACGTGTTGTACGTGCGGACAAGACTTCTGCAGATAATCTGCCTTGTCAGATCATAAATACAGTTGGACTACGGAGAGGCCATTCGTCTGTTTCGAGTGTGGAACAGAATTTACTTGATCCACCACACTGTTGGAACAACAGCAAGTCCACACAGAGGAAAGTCTTTTAAATGCCCTAAATATAGGAAGCGCCTTAAAATCTCTGAGGATTTGTTGACCCATCAACGTGTTGACACTGATGAGAAACCGTCAGTTTCTCTCAAAATGGGCCGGGATTCATGTGGTTAATTGGGCTCACTGTGCACCCGCCATCTCACTTTGGGGAGAGGCTGTTCATCTGCACGAGTGTGGGAAGAGATTTGATGTGAAATCCAACCTACTGAAACAGCAGCAAGTGCATAAGTGAAGAAATTGCCTGTTTCTTACTGTGCTTCATCGTGTGCCAACATCTCAACAATAAGTTTTGGTTTGAATTCCAGCTTTTGTGGAGCTGTGCCAAAGAGTTTAACTGTTTCTTAATTGATGCTCGAATGACGCCCATTGTGACTTCCTTCCGATGAAGTTAATAAGTTCCATCAGACACGAAATGTATTCCATGTTTCTCCTCTTCTATGGCAGCTAATTCATTTAAAATAAATTCTTCAAACATCAGAGAAGTGCGTGATTTTCTCCACATTATCCGGACAGGAATTGCTTGTGTGATTGAGAAGTCTCAAATTGTGCTGAATAATATACTGTCAGGTGTGACATTTTGGCGCAATGGTCATCACTGCTTTCTCACAGGGCCAGAGCCCTTGCTTCAATTTTAGCCTTGGTCATATTGTGTGTGGCGTTAGCACAATTTCCCATGTCTGTGTGGTTTCCATTCCACGGCCCAAGGACGTGCAGGTTAGGTGGATGTACCATTGCTAAATTTTCCAGGGAAGTCTGGGTTAGATAGTTAACCATGCGAAATTCAGAGTTACAGGTGGATGGTGGGGGAATATTCCCGGTTGGATCGTGTTTAGAAGGTAGGTATGGACGTGTTGGGTAGATTGGCCCGTTTCCATACTTCAGGGATTCCATGTTTCTGTGAATCAAATAACCAACTCTGATTTTATGATTGAAGAATTGTCATTAAAACAACTCAGAATTGTTGGGACTACGACAATAACCTGCAAAATCCCTGCAGTGATGTTCTGCGCTTGGGATGATCAACATTCAAAACGTGCAGGCTTTTGGGCTGGATGATTCCTCCCCGTGGAGAGTGTTACATTGTTGAAAGCATACATGTTCACTTTAAAACAATGCATTTTCTGAAGGTTGAAGGAAAATTAAAGCACATGCCTTGCTCCCTGAATGAAAAGGCTGGGGGTCAGGCTGTTCCAAAATAGATACAGGTAACACTTTTCGGTGAAAACCTGAACTTTGCTTGCTGTTTCGACAAACAACTCACATTTAACCAATTACATTAAATTATGCCCAGGATCCCAGAAGCTAAGAAGATTTCAATTCTTATTTCCTTTGGCATGCGGAATCTAATCAAATTATATAAATTTAATGTCATTAGAGTGTATATAAAACCAGCATTTTGTAAATTAGAGTGAGAACTACTGATGGAGAGCTACCCGCCCATCTAACACTTTCCTTTCTAAGAAATTAGAAGGAACTCTCTTAACGTTCCTTTTTTCTGCAAAACATACTCTGTAAAAATGAAAGAAATTGAAAAATTGAGATTAGCAGGCAGATGTTGAAGACAGCGAAGCACATACAAACTATGTGGACTTCAGACTAAGTTGATGTCATCTTTAACAACTGTGTTGTTGAAATAGTATGTAAATAGGATTGTGTTCAGTTAAAGTAAATAATCTTTAGTTTGTTCATTGTTTTATTTAGTATTCGCAATTGCATTAAAATAAAAAGTTGTTTTTCTTCAACTAATGGAAGTTAAAAGTTCTGTGTCACTCACTCACGTTTAAACAGATTACGAGATGAGAAGAGGTTTCCCGTCTGTTTGCATTTAATTAACGAGGGGCTCGACGTCCTCATTGTAACAAAGGTTTCTTTTCATTCCAATCGACTCCAGTTTTGCAAAAGCTCTTCAATGCTTTATCAGACTGTCGCAGCCTTAATGTCAATGTCAGTCAGTCTCACCTTGCCTCTTTAGTGCAGTGTTTAATTCATTTTGGACTAATTTAAAATGAGGATAAAAGCTAAATGACTCTGATGGAACACACAACATCAGAGAGCTGCTTATTATTGACTGAAAGCACAGTTTGTACACCTTTCCATCACTTTGCTGATGGTTGAGCATTGATTGACTGAAGTAAAAGTTGGATTTGTCCTGCTTTTGTGCACTCGACACAACTGAGCATTTCATAAAAACCTGTATCAATATGAATGTAGTGGCTACACTTCATTGTTGTGAAAGGGGGAGCAGGGCATTGAGTATGATTACCACCAATCATTATATCGAAAGGAAAGACAGGCTTGAAGGCCGAAATGTCGGCCTGCTGTTCCGATGTATCAATTCTGGGATCTTTGGGGGAGGGGGTACTGATAAAGAATCGTCCAGGGTCTACATCATTTCGCACGTCTGCCTGAAGATTATTAACAATGTTTCGGACTTATCCAATGCACGGATTGTGCTGGGCGCTCACGTCTACCCCATGGCAGAGACAGTCTTTGAGAAGAGTAGCTCATTTCCAGTCTCGCTTGTTATGTGAGGACAGAGTGATCCTTCTCCCTCACCTGTCTGCGCCGGCACTGGGCTCATCCTTGTTCGCTCTGCGTTTGGTGGATATCTATTCACGCCCCCTAATCCAATTGGAAAGGCGCCACTGTAAATCACCTGTTTAGCGTGCACGTGATGCACTGTGAAGCAGTGGTAGAAACGCAAACCACGGGCTGGAGCCATATGGACTGGAAATGGAGGCTGGATCACGCTGGGAGAGTAGACATACCCAACGTTCGCCTAAACTTCCAAATAAGACTGTTTATTGCTCTGAGTTAGAGTCAGTAGCATGATTTCTTCAGGAAACAGGAGCAGCGTGAACATTCTGGGCTGAATCTCAGTGAGTGAGAAGGGAGAGGGACTGTGAACAGTATTGAAGATTAGAAACACTGCCTTTAATCTTCCCAGTATTTATTGGAGTTAATTAATCAGCATGAAGGGAAGCAGAAATCAAGATGGCTCACGAGACGGATTCCAAATGCAATTGAATATAAGCGGGAGAACAGGAAAGAAGGGAACACTGACAGGTCTAGAGAAACAACATTGAAACAACAGTCTCCAGCAGTTAATCATTTCTGCCATGACGGTAAATTGGAGAATTCGGACAGGAAATTCCGAACAATTTTTCAAAATCATGAGAGTACCATACAGAGTAGATAGTGAGAGACTGTTCCCACTCGGAAAAGTTTTGAGAATAAGAGTTGAGACGTCAGATAAATTACAAGAGAAGATAATGTGATGTGAGAAATAAACTTCACACAGCAAGCAATTCGATATGGAATGCTTTTTATAGATCTGTAGTTTAGGCTCATTCAATCAAGGGCATTAGAAGATTATTTGATAGGGAAAAATTACAGGATTACAGAGGGAGAATCAGGGAAATGGCACAAAATCAGAAAGCATATTCGGAGAATCGTGCTGACCAAAAGAGATGAATGGCCTCCTCTGTGCCTTAACAATTCTGTAATTCAAAATTACTCATTGAATCTCCACACAGTCAGTCAAGAACATGGCACTAATATTACATATTCAGACTGGTTGCTCAACTATGCTGCGATTAATTATTTGAGAGAATCAGTGACTAAATTGAATGATCAAACACAACACGGCTTCCAGATATACATTTATTTTAAAAAAGTTTCTGAAATGAACTATCCAAAGCAGAATTTAGATTTTGTCGAACCAGGGGGAAGAATGTGGGACACAGATTTATAACTTTGAGATTCACAGAAAGGTAAAATGTTAAATACAAATTGGTTTGCCTGGCAAATACCTGTTCTGTATGGGCAGAGCTGAAGTTTGCACATTTTTTTCCCTAATCGATGAGAAAGTGGATAGTTCCTGATGGGAAAATTAAATAAGACACTGTACTGAGATCTGAAAGACCCACGCGATTGATCAACAACTGAATGCTACCTCTCAATGTGTTCATCTGAAAAGATTACAAACATTAGCATTATAGATTCCCTATGTGGGGAAATAGGCCATTTGGCTGAACATGTCCACACCAACTTAATGCACAGCATCCATACTAGAGTCACCCATCTACCATCCAACAGTGCATTTTCCATGGCTAGCCAATATAAATCTGAACACTGTCGGCAATGCACTTCACCAGCACACATTGAACTGTCGGATGAAACACGCGCACACATCTGGGGAATGTGAAAATTCCACACAGCCTGTCACACAAGGCAGAGGTTGAACCTAGATCCTTGGAGTTGTGAGGCGGCAGTGCAAACCACCGTGCCACCCTGCTGGAAAAAAAGAGCACCAGTACATAGACACTGAGTTGGTGTTCCAGTGAACAGACTGTGGAAAGAACGAGTCAGTTACTCAGCTGTAAATTCACTTGTTTCCAAAATTTGTATGTTTCCACTGAAACCAATGCTTGGATTATTTGATGTGTGCAAAGACCAGCCTGCCTTATCAGTGAATTGATTCAAATATAAGGAAAATTCTCAGCGTTATCCAGGGACTCCTACTTTCAGTTTCGGTCAGGATCGTGGACCTTCCTGATGGAGATGTCGGAGTAAACGCATATTAATTTCTGGTGAGCTCCGTCACTATCTTTCTCACTTTTATCCACTTATCCACAGTAAAATCTATGACCACTGTCTGCTAATACATTTGGGTTCTTCATGGGAACACTTTGATTTTTCACACAGTCCTAATTCTCATTGACGTTCTCTTCCTCCAGAGACTCAAAGTTAGTGGGACAGGGACATGGGAGAGGTAATGAGCTCCTCTCTGGCAATGATGGGTAGATCTCCACCATTCCTTGAAAACCCTAATTTTGTCGGTTCTCTGGTCTAAGCACCTGTGACTGCACACATGTGCACTCCATTCTCACATCCAAGAGGCATATCAGATACGAATCCAATCCGTCTCATTTGAGTATTCTTTGATATGGATGGGTTGCTTTTGATTCATGTAACATTTGGCTTTTCTAATTCCGTGATTGCGTAACTTATTGGTGTCAGGACAGGAGTAGAAGTGGTCTCATTTAAAATGCCCCCGGTGAGTCAACTTTAACCACATCCACAAACGTGCCTCTCACGCACTCCTATTTTTTTCACTTTGAGCCAGCAACTGAGGCAAAGATAATCAGAACAGGAGATCAACTCACTTCGAATATGATGTCACTGCCAGTGGAATGAGAAATCAATGTTCAGCTCAAAACACAAATTTTCAATGGAACATTTTGCAATGAGGGTGTCAAACTTACGACCTGAGACTGAAACTCTTTTATTCTCCAAACACTGGCAAGTGGACAACACAGACAAGATACAATCACATATCTTATCAAGGCCAGGTTACTATCTAAAAACCATGCACAGAATTTAATTAACTCTCAGAGGCCAACGACATCAATGCTTCCTCATCAAAAAGTCAGTGGAATCTTTGAGATATACGATAAGGAAACAGTTTTCTGTGATACTTTTCCTGAGTACCTTCGTCAGTCATGATTGTCGAATCCCAACCCAGGTAATCTTTCTTTTCTTTTGGATTAAACCTGAACAGACTTCAGATTTTTCTCAATTGTTTCTCTACCACTGATGACAGAATTGATAATCTTTATTCCGATGGCTTATTTCTCACACTCTGAAAATTGAACCTACATTAGATGTTATCCTGTCCTATCAAACCTCCTCAGTGGCCAGAGGCAAAACGAAAGGGAAAGAAATTCAAGAACCTGTAATCTCCTCGCTCATCTCCCACATCAGCCAAAGATACAGCTCATCCAGATCTGGGGATTTGCCCACTCTTTATCGCGCATAAACTACCAATTCTTCCTCAGCTTTTGCATCAATCTGTTCGAGGATCTCACTGTCATTCTCCCTGAATCCAGTGACAGCTTTTTCAAAGTGAAGACCAATATGAATTGCGTATTTAACATAGTTTCTGGCTCCGTGCACATGCTTGGTCCTTAATACAACCAATTCTTTCACGTGTTATCCTCTTCCCCTCCACAAACCGATGCAATATAGTTGGATTGTTGCTAATTTTACCCGTTAATGTTTTATCACATCACCTTCTGGCTTTTCTACTCAGTTTCTTAAGTTCAGCCCCATACTTTCTGTACTTTTCTTGTCCTGCACTGATCTGCTCACATTATATCTGCTTTATGATTTTATTTTTATTTTTTATTCCGTTCTGAATATTTGTCGACATACGAGGGTCTCTGTGCTGCTTTTCCAAACTTTCAGCTTCGATGTAACATGGTGGGCCGGCACTGACATCATTTCCATTTTAATCATGTGATCCCACCTCACGCTGTTCTGTTGCAATGTTAAACAGATGGAACCGCACTTTCGCCAGTTCCTGTCATTTAAAAAAAAATATGCCTCCGCAATCCAAAACATTTCATTTCTCAGACCTTTTGATTTGTCTTTTCCTGGATAAATTTAAAATGTATGAGACATAGTTACTGGTCCTATAATGGTCTCCAAATCCTGCCTAGAATAACTGACTGGCTTCACTCCCCACAATGAGGTCACAGTATTCCACCATCCCTTGTTGCGGCTTCTACATTTTAATATAAGAAACTCTCTGGAATAAATTTCAAACCATCTGGCTACTCTGAAAAAAGTTATCACGGCCCCAACAAACGTTGGGAACTTAAATATCTCAGTATAATGATCCTATTAACGTTTTACCTCAATGATTTGCATTTATATCTGCTCCTGTATTTTCATTCATCTGGTGAGTAATAATATATCCCCAGCAGTTGTCTGTCATCGTTTTAATCCTAAGCTCTACCCACAAAGCCTCGCTTGAAGATTCTTCCAAGATATCATCCCTTCTTAAATCAGTAACAGACTCCATGATTAATAAACAAAACCACCTCCACTTTTACCCCCTCTTCTGTCCTAGCTATGGTTCCTGTACAATAGAATACAGAGTTACCAGTCCTGCTCTCCCTCAGTTATATCTCTGATGGAGAAGATTTACCAGGATGTTGCCTGGAATGGGGAAAAGGTCGTACGAGAATAGGTTAAGAGTGCTAGGCCTTTCCTCATTGACACGGCGAAGGATGAGGGGTGACTTGATAGAGGTTTATAAAATGATCAGAGGAATAGATAGAGTAGACAGTCAGAAACTTTCTCCCTGTGTACAACAGAGTGTTACAAGGGGAAATAAATTTAAGTTGAAGGGTGGAAGGTATAGGGGGGATGTCAGGGGTAGGTTCTTTATCCAGAGAGTGATGCGGGCATGGAATGCGCTGCCTGTGGGAGTGGCAGAGTCAGAATCATTGGTGACCTTTAAGCGGCAATTGTATAGGTACATGGATGGGTGCTTAAGCTAGGACAATTGTTCGGCACAACATCATGGGCCGAAGGGCTTGTTCTGTGCTGTATTGTTCGATATTCTATGTTCTATGTTCTAAAGAAAATTTACAGCCCAGGGACATGCCCTTCGGTCCTTCGAGCCTGAGCCGATGCAAACGTACTGTACAAACCTGTCGATCAATTCCTAAGCATCTGTATCCCTCTTCTCCCCACCTACTCATGCATTTGTCCAGACTCATCTTAAATGAATCAACCGTTCCTGACTCTGCCATCTCTGCGTTCCAAACGCCCACCACTCTCTGTGTGAAGTACTTACCGTCTGAAAACCCCTTAAACTTTCCGCTTGAAAGCGTGACCTCTAGTTATTGAATCCTTCACCCTCGGAAAAAAGCTTGCCTCTATCCATCCTGTCTTTGGTCTTCAAGATTTTGTAAACCTCAGTTTGGTCCCCCTTCAATCTCCTTTTTTTCTAATGAAAATAACCTAACCTACTCAACCTTTCTTCATAGCTACACCTTCCATACCAGGCAACATCCTCGTAAACCTTCTCTGCACCATCTGCAAGTCGTCCACATCCTTTTGGTAATGTGGTGAGAAATGTACACAGTCTTCTAAATGCGGCCGAACCAACGTATTGTGCAATTTTAACATAACGTGCCAGCTCTTATACTCAATACCACGTCCGAAGAAGGCAAGCATACCATATGACTTCCTGATCACTCTATCTGCTTGTGCAGCCACTTTCAGGCTACAATGGACCTGAACTCCCCGATCTCTCTGTTCATCGACTTTTCCCAAAGCTCTTCCATTTACAGTATAGTTCACTCTAGAACTAGACCTCCCAAAATGCATCACCTCACATTTGCCCGGAATTGAACTCCATCAGCCACTTCTCCGCTCAAATCTCCTTACCTATCTATATTTTATCGATATTTATCTATATTTTCTTGCATTCTTTGACAGTCCGTTGTGTTTTCTGCTACTCCACCAATCTTCCTGTCGTCTGCAAAACTACCAATCAGACCATGAATGTCCTCTTCCAGACTATTTATTTATATCACAAACGACAGTGGCCCCAGCATTGATCCATGTGGAACACCATTGGTCACCTTTCTCCATTCCGAGAAACTCTTTTCAACTACTATTTTCTGTCTCCTGTTGCTCAACCAGGTCTTTATTCACCATGCGCACCAAGTGACTTCACTTTCTTCATTAGTTTACCATGGGGAATCTTATCAAACTCCAAGTCCAAGTATATGACATAGACATCACGTCCTTCATCTATGAACTTGGTCACTTCTTCAAAGAATCCTAATAAGTTGGTAAGACACGAACGCGCCCGCACATAACCATGTTGCCTATCACTGTTAAGACCATTATCTATCAAATAGAAATGGATCTTATCCCTCCGTACGTTCTCCACCAACGTTCCTACCACTTACGTCAGGCACATAGGTCTGTAGTTACCTGAAATATCCTGAGAACCCTTCTTGAACAGGAGAACAACATTAATAATGTTCCAGACATCCGGCACTTCACCTGTATTTAAGGAGGTGACAAACATCTCTGTCAGAGCCCCTGCTATTTCCTCTCTCACCTCCATCAGCAACATTGGATTGATCCCATCCAGTCCTGGGGATTTGTCCACCTTAATATCATTTAGCGTACCCAACACATCCTCTCTCCTTATGCCCCTCATGATACCAGTACTTTATAAGTTTTGTAACGTTGCCTTCTTCATCAACTCTCCCAGGCAATGCATTCTGGACACGTACCTTCCTCTTTGTTGAAAGCAGGTTCCACAAATACTTTCACCATATCTTGTCTTTCACTTTAATCGTGTGTCGCCTGGTTTTTAACTCACTTACTAAGGGGAACAGCTACTGTCTGTTCACTCTGTCCGTCCGTCTCACGATCTCTGTCAGGTTCATTGTTCAACTTTCTATGCTCTAAAAGCAAATCTAGCTTATCTTCATGGTTGAGTCCTCTCTTGTTTTGTTTTTTCTTCCAAAGTCCAGCATTGGCTCATTGATCTGGCTATCTGAACAATCTTTTTGTACTCTCCTGTAACCTAACACGGTCCTCCTCACTGTGAACGACCCGGCTAAGCATCGTGTCATCTGCAGCATTCTTTATCATCCTGCAACACCCCCTCCATCGCACACATTCAAACCAGCAACATTTATGAATATGAGAAAAAAAAACTTGATTTTCTTCCTGTTCTACACAAGTTGTTGCTGAGGAAGAAGTCAGAATTCCATTCTTCCGTGTTTTTCTCTCCCTTCGTGAATTTGTAGCGTGATGCTGTTTGGGTCTTTTATGAGGGAGCCATAAATTGTATTTTGGACATGTAGCTGAATTCTGCCTTTATACTCTGGTCGGCGGTGGCGCAGTGGTAAGCACTGCTGTCTCACAGCACCAGAGACCCGGGTTCAATTCACCATCTCAGGCTATTTTCTGTGTGGAGTTTGCACATTCTCCCCGTGTCTGCATGGGTTTGCTCCGGTTTCCTCCCACAATCCAAAAATGTACAGGTCAGGTGGATTAGCCATGCTAAATTGCCCGTAGTGTTAGGAGAAGGGATAAAATGTAAGTGTCTGGGTGGGTTGCTCTTCGGAGGGTCGTTATGCACTTGTTGAGACGAAGGGCCTGTTTCCATACTGTTTCCATAGTAATCTAATCGAATGTATTATGCATAAGGCTAGTTCATCATTAATTTTAGATAAGCTTTTGGCACTGTACATTGTAACATTTCCGTTTTATGCGCGCCTGCAGCTTATTCTTTATGTCATTCAATGCAATAGTCACATCTGAAGACTTCTTTTCATCTGCAGGATGGACACATACTCTTTCGTTAAGTTTTCTTGAAAGAGCTAGAGCGATGACAATAAAGGTTGCATTAAATTCTACAGTTAAACATTCCATAGAAGATCAATTTTCTCGTTCTCATCCCTAGGTCGAGTTGGAAGCAAATTAATAGAAGAAACAACCACCGTTCTGAATATTGTTTTAAAAAGTGACGTCATGTTGAAATAATGCATTGAGGAGAAAAGAAAATGCTGTGTGCACTTGATAGACAAACAGAAATGCAGAGTTAATGCGCAATATGAACAAGAATCTAGTGTTAGTTTTAAAAGTAGGAAAAATCTTTTCTTAATTTTCAAAGGAAACCAGACCACAGATTTCCTGAACCGTGATATTTTATTGTCCATCAATCTCACTTTTCCAAATACAGGCTTTTTTTTGCCACTGATGCTTTTTCAGCCACACCTCCTCCTCGCCTACCTACTCATTCCTTTAACACCTCTTCCCTTGCAATGCACAGTTTGCTGCTACAGACGCTTCCACTGACCATCTCCCTTAACGCTTCCTGCACTGTATGTCACTCCACTTCCCCTATTACTCCCACTTTCCCTGACCATCACTTTCGGTTTTTGCTCTCAACTAGATGCTGAAAGTTGCTGATTTCTGTGCTACTGCAGGTCATCAATGAATGATGAGTTTGGAATGATCAATTTCCAACAGCTACAGACAATAATATGTTTCCAACTGTCTGCTGCACCGTGAACTGAATGGTTTTGGTCAATACTGATACAAACTGGAGCTTCCTTCCGCCCCTCTTTCACAAAGCTTAAACAAAGTGTCTTATTACCAACAGGACAGAAATCTTCGGACAGAATTAAAAGTCCGTGCCCAATTTACTTTTGAAAATTTTGAGGACATTATTAAATGAAACAGTCTTCTCATCTTTTGCTCTTTATTCTTTCAATGGAAAGAACATCCCAGTACTCAGGCGACATAATTCTGCCTGTGATCAACGCAGGAAGCCACGGTAAAATTATGAAAAAATCCGAATTAGAGAATATTCTGCACTAGTAATGGGAATAGTGAATAAAAACAACCTCTGCAAGTTATCTTCCAAGATACATGTCATTCTGTCTCGGGACTAATTTGTTGATAATTCACTATCAGTTGTTAAAAACATCTTGAAAAGTCCCTAATAACAGCTGTGTGTGTATGTGCATCAGTTGGAGAGAAGAGATTCATTCAGATGGCTCTCTGTCACCTTCTGCAGAATGTTTCGGTTTGACAAATATAATCTTCCCATGCTACTGCGTTCAAAACTCATGAATGAATATGTACTGTATAAATATGCCAAGATGTTTCATGTTTCATAAAGTTTAAGAGCTTGCTAGAGCCCAGTGACATCAGGACACGACATTACATTGAGGTAATGATCGGGGTTTTTACTTCAATCGATTACTTTCAGAGGGTTGATTATACGAAATCATAGCCACTGATTTCTACATTTTCATGGCGAGTCATGACAGTCCATGACGTTATCGATATTGAGAAATTTTTTGAAAGACAATTTTTTAAATTTTACATTCAAATACTGCAACCAAATACTTGAGAGTCAACTCAAATGGCAGCTTCACCATATCCTTTCTGGGCAGATAAATATCCAGTCCAAAAGAAAAAAAGCCAGTTGAAAGCACAGGAAAACTTTAGCACATCTGTCAGCATCTGAGCAGCGAGAAACAGAATTTACGTTTTGAGACCAATATGAGTTTTTTTCAGAACAGAGCCACAACAGACACAATATGCCAATTCTGTTTCACTCTTCAATCCTGACTCATCTGATGAATTTCGCCACCATTTTCTGTTTGCCTTTCAGATTTCCATGTTCCCCAGTATTCCTTGTCACAGGAACGCAGTTGTGAGCGTGGCACGGTGGCACGGTGGCTCAAGGGTTAGCGCTGCTGTCTTATAGCATTACGGGCCTTGGTAAAATTGCACCCTTAATCCAGTGCCTGTATTGAGCTTTCACATTCTTCCCTTGTTTGTAAGTGCTTCCTTAAGCTACTCCCGATTCCTCCCACAGTCCAAACATGCAAATTTTAACGGAATTGACCATGTTAAATTGCTCATCTGTAGCTACTTGAGTTGGCTATGCAGTTACAGGGATAGTGGAGGAGGCAGGATAGCCATAGGAGATACATGGATAGGGTAGCAGGTGGTTCTGGGTGCAGTGCTCTTCAGAGGTCAGTGTAGGTTCAATAGGCCGAATATCTCACTGTTACAATTTAGGATTCCATGTGAAAAATGCAACAAAGTTGGCAGTTACTGAGACCATCATTTCTGCACAAGCTCGGAATGAGTTTTTTTCTTGACTGTTGTTGTTCTGTATTCTCACATGGCCCTGCGCATTGTTGTCTGTGTTTTTAATTCCGAATATTCTTTGCATTTATGCTCAACCTTATCGATCTGGATATCCAGTGATTTAAGTTAATACATAACGTACTCTTATCTCCTATCAAACTTATCCTGTTTGGTTCACATTGCGTCACATTCTATCTGGCAGAAAGAGAGATGATGACTGGGCAATGTCTCCACAGCAACTGTTCGCATTTCTGTCTCCGAGTTGATGGTATATCCACTCTGTCCCTGACTCATGAATCCATGGTTTTTAATGACCAAGGTCTTTGTACATGCCAAGTTTGACTTAGGTCTGAAGTCATGAAAAGTCAATTATTGTTTTACAACGAGTAATACAGCAATAATATGCTTGTCAATTTTTTAAAAAAGTATCCTGACCAGCACTTGTGTTGACATTACAACTTAGCCTTCTGAGGGCAGTGAGAGGAACGTCCAGACAATTCCAAGCTCTTTCTGTAATGCCAGGGCAACTCTGTTATTTGGCCATCTTTTGGTTGGCATTTGTTGCAGCGGAGGAGAGAGCAGCACAGTAACAACAACTTGATTGTGTGATTTTTAGGGAGGCAAGCGGTTACAGCATTGTAAATGTATAACATTCTGAATCATATAGCCTGCAAAAAGAAATCATCCGTCATTTCTCCTCACCACTAACTTCGCTAGAGCAATCGTGTTTGGAGATTAAATCAATAGTTAGTGATGTTGACATCCAATCCAGTCCAAATGTTAATGTGAGCTGGAAGTTCTATAGTGAAGAGGTTAATTGGAACTGTTTGTTCAGAGACTGATTGATGTCAGTCTCCATGGATCCTAACTGTGTCACTGGAGGGGTTCTCTCTCCTATTAGTAAGAGGCTTCTTTCAATGTGTTATGCTATTGTAGCAAGAGATGCATTAACTCCGTCACGAACAGAGTTCAGCAGCTCCATAGACAGGGCAAGGAGAAATCAGAATCTGAGAACATTCGACTGGAATGTTCCAAAAATCGATCAGAATCTGAGAACAATGGACTGGAATGTTGAATCAATGGATCAGAATCTGAGAGCAATGGACTGGAATGTTGCAATTCCGCACAGGCGTGTATCCGAAGGTCTTTACTGGTTGCACAGGACGAAATCAGATTTACCAAGACAGATACTATGTGTACTCATGATTATTCAGGCAGGGTACTATCCAGTCCTCGCTATTATTGGTATTCCTGGTAAGTCCCTCTAATTCTGCTCATTTATTAATTACAGAAACCATGTTGAAATTCTTTTTTTTCTGTTTTGTATATCTGGTAAATACATAAACTATTGCATTTAGTTTTATTATAAACTCCATTCATTATCTGTATATGTCAGAATCTTTCCTCACAAATATCCAAGAACAAGACTGTCTGCACCGTTTTTGTCTTGAATTGAATTATATCTTGAATTATCTTCCATCACCAAACCTGTCCACTACTCGTTTCATAATACCCCGAATCTCCAACTCTGCGTCAGAGCGGTTGCTGAATAAACCATTATCTAAACCAAGATCAAGATCACACTTCTCTTCTGGTCACTGATCCAGTTACACATATTTCAATCACAAACTTTCCCTTGTATCCAAATTTACTTCATAATGGGGACAATGTGTCAGAGTAGGAAAGTCGTTGGATGGATAATTCAAGGTCAGAGGTCACTACACGAAAGACATTGTTTCAAATCCTACCACAGCTGGTAGCAGAACATAAATTCAAATAATATGAACGGAAATTTAAAAAAAAATCACGAACTGTAACCATAAAATGAGCAGCATTTTGTCCAATAACCTATCCGTTTTACTGATATCTTTTGGTAACGAAATATAACATGTAACCGAGTTTAGATTAAGAGTGATTCATACCCGTAGCAATGTGCTTGGTTCTGTACTACCTTGCAGAATGGTCACAGTCAATGGAAATTAGTGATGGTTATCAAACGCTGCCCTTGTCTGCGATGCTGAAATCCCATAAAATAACAAAATAAAGGGTAAATCAAACAAAGAAAGATACTGGAGATCTGAAACAGAAAGAAACAGAGTGCTGAGGGACAGGTTTGGCAGCCTCAGTTGACATATAAACAGGGTTTTGAGTACTCTGATCACTGGTCAGGTCTGAAAATAACTGGGAATTAGTGTATTGTGTATTGGTGGAGTGATCTGATTATGAAGAAATAGAGAGAAAGGAAAATGAATCAACAAAGGAATTGTTGATAATCATTTGGGATGGAATTAATTTATGAGATTATTATCACTGATTTTCCACTTTTTCCCACATGCCCAGGTCAGTATATGTCCCTGTTTAAAGTGAGTTATGTTTCCTCTGTTTCTATTCCGTGAGTGTGGTCATCTTCTTTTATTCACTAATGGTTCATCAGTGTTATTTCTGAGTCAGTATATATTTCCCTTTCACAGTTGCCCTTGATAAGCTGTTGGTGAGTTGCCTTCTTGAACCACTGCAGGATGCCAGTGCTTAGCGAGGAATGCAAACTAATGAGAGGATGGCATTTTAACGCTGAGCGGGTGGACTATATACAAAAAGATTTGACTTGTTCCTGTTATTGGAAAGTCAGAGGAAGTTCGCTGGATGGTAACCTTGGATTTGTGTTGTCAGCTGCATTGATTGTTCAGGGAGATCTGAGGGTCTTGTATCCCCACAATGGACAAGGTGTAGACACTGCATTTACAAATTGTCTGGGTCTGCAGAGACCGCACAGAGAGGGCCAAGACACTCCACTATCATTTTTGCTACTTCCTAATGTAGTGTCTTATCCAGGTCCGAAGTGTGAAGCCAGTTCATTCCAACAATGTGGAGGTCACAGAGCTTTGTAACTTCATTCAGCACAACCTGTAGTTTCATACCAGAGAGAAGACTGCACTGACAATACCAACAAATGTTTTGATTCTAGAACATTCCGGACATGTGGGGGTGATATATCCAAAATGCCACATTGTCATCCTCTCACATATTCGCTACGTGACAGAGGCCATCTCTGTTCGAGGTAAGAATGTTGCTTCTGTCTCCACAGAGGAAGCAACAGGAAACCTTTTGGAAATGGGCTGTAGGTTTGCTCGCTGAGCTGTAGGTTTGGTCTCCAGACGTTTCATTACCTAGCTCGGTAACATTATCAGTGGGGACCTCCAAGGGAAGCGAAGCTGTTGTCTCCTGCTTTCTATTTATATGTTTGTCTTGGATGGGGTTCCTGGGATTAGTGGTGGTGTCACTTTCTGTTCGTTTTCTGAGGGGTTGATAGATGGTATCTAGACCTATGTGTTTGTTTATGGCCTCTAAAAATTCTCTGGCATATCTTTGCTTAGCCTGACCAAGGATAGATGTGTTGTCCCAGTTGAAATGGTGTCTTTTTTATCCGCGTGTAGGGCAACCAGGGAGAGAGAGTCGTGTCTTTTTGTGGCTAGCTGGTGTTCGTGGATCCTAGTGGCTCACTTTCTTCCTGTTTGTCCTACGTAGTGTTTGTGGCAGTCCGTGCACGGAATTTTGAAGATGACGTTGGTTTTGTCCATGGGTTGTACTGGGTCTTTCAAGTTTGTTAGTTTTTGTTTGAGAGTGCTGGTGGGTTTGTGTGCTATTAGGATTCCGAGAGGTCTTAGTAGTCTGGTTGCCATTTCTGACACTTATTTGATGTATGGTAAGTTGATTAGGGTTCCTGGCTGTGTTCGGCCTGCTTGTCGTGGTTTGTTCCTGAGGAATCTGCGGACGGTATTTTGTAGTGTCTGTTCTTCTTGAATATGTTGTATAGGTAGTTCTCCTCTGTTTTCCGAAGTTTGTCTGTGCTGCAGTGTGTGGTGGTTCGTTGGAATAGTGTTCTGACACAGCTTCGTTTGTGTGTGTTGTGATGGTTGCTGGTGTAATTAATTATTTGGTCAGTGTTTGTCGGTTTTCTGTACACACAGGTTTGTAGTTCTCCGTCATCGATTCTCTCGACTGTGACGTCCAGGAAAGCGAACTTGTGCCGGTTTCTTCCTCCTTGGTGAACTTTATGCCTGTGAGGGTGTTGATGATGTGACATGTCTCTTCTATTTTGTTTCGTTTTGTGATGACATAGGAGTCATCTACGTAGCGGCCCATTTCATCTCAAGCAGTTCTGCATATCGGCAACGTTGTTGATCTCCATAGTTGCTCTTTTCTCTTTAATGCATTTCTAGAAAGCCTTTGGATACTCCTTAACTTTACTTGCCATAGCGACCACATGTACCCTGTTTACCCTCCTGATTTCCTTCTGAGATGCAGCCCTACTGCCTTTAGACTCCTCTGGTGATTCACTTTAAACATGGAATTAAGAGTCTAATGACGATGATTAATCCATTTTCAATTGTTTGGAAAACCAGTCTGATACACGATTGTCATTTAAGGAAGCAAACTGCAATACTGACCTGTTGCAGGGTTTGTTAAGTTTTGTCGCTCAGGTTGAGATTTAGGGTGTCGGTTTGCTCGCTGAGCTGTCGCTTTGATATCCAGACGTTTCGTTACCTGGCTAGGTAATATCATCAGTGGTGACCTCCAAGTGAAGCGAAGCCGTTGTGTCGTGCTTTCTATTTATAACTTTCCCCTGGATGAGGTTCCTGGGCTTTGTGGTGATGTCATTTCCTGTTCATTTTCTGAGGGGTTGATAGATGGCATCTCGAACTCTGTGTTTGTTTATGGCGTTGTGTTTGGAGTGCCAGGCCTCTAGGAATTCTCTGGCATGCCTTTGCTTAGCCTGTCACAGAGTAGATGTGTTGTCCCAGTTGAAATGGTGGCTTTTTTCATCCGTGTATAGGGCTACGAGGGAGAGAGGGTCATGTCATTTTGTGGCTAGCTGGTGTTCGTATATTCTGATGGTAACTGTGGCTAGCTGGTGTTCGTATATTCTGATGGTAACTTTCTTCCTGTTTGTCTTATGTAGTGTTTGTGGCAATCCTTGCATGGAATTTTGTCGATGACGTTGGTTTTGTCCATGGGATGTATTGGGTATTTTAAGTTTGTTAGTTTTTGTTTGAGAGTGTTGGTGGGTTTGTGTGCTACTAGGATTCTGAGGGGTCTTAGTAGACTGGCTGTCCTGGGACAGGCTAAGCAAAGACATGCCAGAGAATGCCTAGAGGCCTGGAACTCCAACCACAACCCCATAAACAAACACATAGATCTAGATGCCATCCATCAACCCCTCAGAAAACGACATCACCACAAACCCCAGGAACCCCATCCAGGAGAAAGATATAAATAGAAAGCAGGAGACAACAGCTTCGCTTCACTTGGAGTTCGCCACTGATGATGTTACCTAGCCACGTAACGAAACGTCTGGATATCAAACCTACAGCTCAGCCAACAAACCGACACCCTAATACTTACCTGGTCTAGTCTACATGTGACTCCAGACACACAGCAATGTGTTTAACTCTGAACTGACCTATGGGAAATTAGAGATGGCCAATAAGTTCTGCCTACCCTCCGACACCTTCGTCCCATGACTGAGTATTGAAAAAAAATCGATTCCTGCTGTCTATATCTGACATATGATTCCCACTTATCCAGGAACAGAACCTCAACTTCTCGAGTCATCCAGCATTTCTCACATCTCCCACCTTTACCCTTTACCCTAACAGGAGCAGACTGACTCTGAACTCTTGATATCTCGTTTTTGTCAGCGTCCCCCTTCCCAGATGGCCACTATGAGGTCCAATCGTATTTTAAAAGTTCTTGCCTAGTATCAACAAATTTGGCCTTCCTCCAATTTCGAACCTGACATTTTAGTTCCAGTTCGTCCGTTTCCACCTCTATTTTAAAACTAATAGATTTATGATGACTTGCCACAAATACTGCCCCCCACCCCCCCAACAAAGGTAAGTCACGTTTAGCTCCTTCTCTGTGATAGGGAGTAATGGACAAGCAGCTGTGCTTTGAAACGGGGGGTGGGCTCAGCAAAGTCTAAGACTCTTTGTGCTGAATCTAACAATACTTTTTCTCAGTCACATTTTCATTGTGTGTGTCAGGGAGGCCGAGCTCGTTTCCTTTTGAACTCACTTCATTAACAACGTACCCCAATCCATGGTGTCCCTCTCATTCAATGACAGTTCAATAGGAATAGGACGGAAAGTGCCAAGTCAACCCTCACCCCCTTCCTGCCACCATGTCGAGGGGTACAATTCGGAGAGGACGAGTATGCCTCACATGGAGATTTGGAGATATCCAAGCCCTACAATTGAGTCAGGAGCAATGTTCATTGAGGGACAATTCTCACTTTAAACCCACTGGCAGTTCTGTTTAACCATGGCATAACTCAGAAGGTGTGGCCCTGATGCCATCTATCTTTTGTGTCGAGTTGGTACAAATGGAATCCCCACTGTCTCAGTGGGCATGAGGGCGTGCTCACAACACATTGTCTCCAACAACTCCCAGGAAGGAAGCACGGTGGCACTCTCTTACGCATACTGCTGTGAACAGCGCAGAAACTGAAATGTATCTGTAGTATTTACTGCTCTCCCTGTCTGTCCTGGCATCTCCAATAACCTGTGCTCATACACATCCAGGACCCTCTACTCTTCGACCCCGTCAAGAAAGATACAGATTGTTTTATGCTGTCTTTGAAAGTCATTCCTACCAAAGTGCACCACCTTCCACTGCTCTACATTGATCCTCATCTGTCACATATCTGCAAGCATGGAAATTGTACTACATCGTGCTCCACGCAAGACAACTGACATACTGGCAAACTCAAACATCTGAGTAAGAGTAATGCTGAGAAACCACGACACTGCCAGTGACATAGTGAGAAAATAACCGAAGATCTGAAGATATACTTACAGATTCCCAACGTCTGTATATATGTCAAGGCATTATTGTGTATGCCTGTGTTTCTGTATTATAGTTTGTGCATCTGTATCAATGTGTATTTAAGTGTAGGTTCATTTATATGTGTATTTGTTTCTGCGTGAGTCTGTGTGTGGATGCAAGTTTGGCAGTCTCTGTGATGCTAAAAGAGATACAACGTCGCCCAAAGCGACAGGGGCAGAGGATGATAGGCCTCAATGATTCAGTTGGATTGCAGAGAGGGAGAATTGCAGAGCATAGCACCATCCAACATGACAGCGCGTTGGGTCCATCAGAATAGAAGTGTGCACCTCCAACTGAACTATTTTATCAGGGGATGAGATAAGTTATTGCACATTCAGCAACATGCAATGTTTCCTAATGGTTAAAACCTGTACGAGAAAGAATCGAAAAGTCTGAAAAAAGACTCAATAGTGGTCGGAATATCGCAGGAACAACATTGCTTACTATGAGAAAAACTGCTCTGTGCTTCCAAATATACTATTTGAGAAACAAAACAACTGTGCATCGTTCGAGATTGACATTATTTGGTGTCTTCTCGAAGAAAAAACTGCCACTCATGCAATCGTGTTGTAATGTTTCCTAATGGTTAAAAACTATACGAGAAAGAATCGAAAAGTCTGAAAAAGACTCAATAGTGGTCGGAATATCGCAGGAACAACATTGCTTACTATGAGCAAAACTGCTCTGTGCTTCCAAATATACTATTTGAGAAACAAAACAACTGTGCATCGTTCGAGATTGACATTATTTGGTGTCTTCTCGAAGAAAAAATTGCCACGCATGCAATCGTGTGGGGTCGCCAGCAGAGTGCAGTGTCGTATTGAATATTAAAAAAAAGGACAACAGAAGACAGGTGGGAGACTTTCATTCATTAATGGAATGACTTGGAAAACAAGATTGCAGAGATGCAGTCTGAAGTACACACAAGCAGAGACAATGACACTAATACACAGAACACATGCACAAAGAGATACACACAAATATGGGCACATACACGCAAAAACATGAATCCCTTCCCCCCAATAACGCACCCACAAACACACAGGGGTGTGTGAGTTTATTGTGTGTGTGTGTGTGTGTGTGTGTATAAAAATATAGAAAGAAATATGTATATATATTAATTCAATAGGCAGAAAATTGGTTTAGTTCAGTTGGCTGAATTGTTTTTTTAAGAGCAGAGTGACGCCAACAGTATGGGATTAGTTACCATTACCGGTTTGAGTTCCACATGAAGGACCCTCATTCGCCACCGTTTCCCTCACCTGTGGTCTGGTGGCCCTCAAGTTAAATCACCACCAGTCGTTTCTCGCTCATAAAAGAGCAGAACCTATGATCTGGTAAGACTAATCCTACACAACAATTAATAGGCAATCAAAGGTCAGTCGGAGAAGGCAAGTGAATGGCTTGGAGAAAGATTTCAGCAATGATGAGTCGAATAGCCTAATTCTGCTCCAGTTTCTCATTTGCATATGAACTTATGCTGTACAGGATTCTCTTTCTGCGAACTAAGTGGATGCTAACTTTGGAAAGTATTTGAGTGAAGCGCATTAATGGGAGTATAGTCAGGTTTGAGGGGCTGAATGGTCTATATCTGTTCCTAATTGTTGTGTTTCAAAAGGGCAGTGATTGGTTTGAAGGGAACAATCTTTGAGAATAAGACATTCCCATTTCGGACTGGGATGGCGATGTTGCTTTCTCTTTAGGATTGTACAATCTGTGGTGTTCTCATTTTCAATATGCTGTGAGGACTATCTGTTCCTAATTGTTGTGATTCAAAGGGCAGTGATTGGTTTGAAGGGAACAATCTTTGAGAATAAGACATTCCCATTTCGGACTGGGATAGCGATGTTGCTTTCTCTTTAGCATTGTGCAATCTGTGGTGTTCTCATTTTCAATATGCTGTGAGGACTGGGTGACTGAAAACATTCAAGGTTCGGTTCCAGAGGGTTTGATGAACAAGAAGACAGACTCAAAAGGAATGTTCAGCCACACTCACATCAACAATGAGCATTCTGAATTTTGCAGCAGGCTCGACGGATGAAAGGGATAACTGCTTCTCCTAATCAATGTGCACTTATCGTGGCTGTTGAAGCGGTAGATGAAGATACCAATCATCCATTCTGCCTTCGACAGATTTACACGAGAATAGATTGAAATAATTCAGAACTGTAAATGCATGTAAATATTAGGGAGTGGTGGTGGTGGGGGGCCGAGGGGGGTAACCAAAGTATCTAGTCAGCTGCCCTGGTCAGGTGAGCCCTGGTTAACTATAAGGGAAGAAATATTCACGATAAATGTTTATTTTCATGTTGTGAAGCAGTAACGTAGTGGAGTGCCTCAGGAATCAGTGTGAGACCATCAACTATTTATAATCTATACCAATGACATGGATGAGGGGATTGATTTGATTGGAGCTCAATTAGTTCATTCACGAAGATAGTCATTTAATTGGACATGGAGACTCTGCAATGGGCAAAAAAAGACAGGGGAGGTTAATGAGAAACTCTTGGGCAGTAATGCTATAACGACGATTCGTGCTGTGAGAGACGTACAAAACAATATTAAAATGCTTAAATTGAGAAAAAATCGTAATATTCCGTGGTACTCAGGGATTTATATGTTCCAGTACAAGAATCACTTAAACTTAGTTAGGAGATTTAGCAAGTGATTAAGAAAGTGTATGCAATGACGCAGTTTCATACAAAGGCGATCAGGTATAATCATGGGGATGTTTTGTTGCATTTGTACATGGCAATGCTTAGATTATAATCTGATGCATTGTGTGAAGTTCTGAACCCCTATACTGTTAGAAAAATATGCAATTGATTTAGAAGCTTTTCAAAGATGTTGTACTTTACTCGTTACTAAAATGAAGGCCTGATGGATGCATAGAGTCATACAGCGAGTAAATAGACCGTTCGGCCCAACTCATCTGGACCTACCAGATATTTCATTCTGATGTAATTCCATTGCCGCATTAGGCACATAACTGTCTAAACCCTTCTTATTCATATACCCATCCAGATGCCTCATAAAGTTTGTAATTGTATCCAACTCTATCACTTCCTCTGGCAGCTCGTTCCACACGCACACTACCGTCTGTATGAAAATCTTGCCCCTATCACCTTAATTTATGCCCTCGAGTTTATAGCCTCTAAAAAAATCTGAGCTGTTTACTGTATCTAGATCCCTCGTGGCCTATACAAGTCCAGGGCAGTTCAGGTATGAAAGTGGGAGATATTCATATTGAACCATCTAACCTGAGGAGAGTAGCTCGTTCCACACGCACACTACCGTCTGTATGAAAATCTTGCCCCTATCACCTTAATTTATGCCCTCGAGTTTATAGCCTCTAAAAAAATCTGAGCTGTTTACCGTATCTAGATCCCTCGTGGCCTATACAAGTCCAGGGCAGTTCAGGTATGAAAGTGGGAGATATTCGTATTGAACCATCTAACCTGAGGAGAGTGCATCAGAAGCATATCCGATGGTTGAGAAAATGAAACTAAGGATTCAATTTTAAGGAAACAATACATTAATGTTATGGCAGGTACTATGAAGACATGAATTTATTGTAAATAAATTCATGCAGGCACATGTAAACATGTATTTTCATTTTAAACTTTGAATTGAGAAGAGATCAATGCTGGAATCAGACAGTCAGGGGAACTTTCAACGAGACTGTACACGGTTCAGATTGATTTTCGCGTAACAGCAACATATGAGAGCTGAAAACCCATCAGATATCTTTTTCACTTATGTAGGACCCCTGTTGAGGATTCAATGGAATATCTCTACTGCCTGCAGCAAAGGAAATTCAACTAAATCAAACTGTTCCAGGAAGACACCCTAATGCTAGCAGCTTGTGTGAACAGAATAACTTCAGATGTAGAATAACAACTGAGACAATTGCAATTTTCTTTATGTCGTGAAATCAATTATTATTTGGACGAAACTCTTCCGAATTAATATTTTGCAAGGATTGTACACATTTCTGTGTCTCAGAAGAAAACAAATATTGATGTACATATTGTTAATTTCCAAACTGTTTCTCATGTATCTTTCCATCGTAGCTCGAGTAACTTTGGTTTAGAACTTATTTTTTAAAAATGTAATAATTTGCATGACTTGCTGGTAACACTGAACCTGAATGAGAAAGTGAGGATTGCAGTTGCTGAAAAATGTGTTGCTGTAAAAGTGCAGCAGGTGAGACAGCATCCAAGGAGCAGGAGAATCATCCTTTCGGGCATGAGCCCTTCTTCAGGAATGAGGAAGGTGTGCCAAGCAGGCTAAGATAAAAGGTAGGGAGGAGGGACTTGCGGGAGGGGCGTTGGAAATGCGATAAGTGGAAGGAAGTTAAGGTGAGGGTTACAGGCCAGAGAGGGGGTGGAGGCAGAGTGGTCGGGAAGAAGATTGCAGGACATGGAGGCGGTGCTGAGTCCGAGGGTTGGGACTGAGATAAGGTGGGATGAGGGGAAATGAGAAAGCTGGAGAAATCTGCATTCATCCTTTGTGGTTGGCGGGTTCGTAGGCGGAAGATGAGGCGCTCTTCCTCCAGGCGTCATGTTGCCATGGTTTGGCGATGGAGGAGGCCAAGGACCTGCATGTCCTTGGCGGAGTGGGAGGGGGAGTTAAAGTGTTCAGCCACGGGGCGGTTGGGTTAATTGTTGCGGGTGTCCCAGAGGTGTTCTGTGAAATGTTCCACAAGTAGGCAGCCTGTCTGCCCAATGTAGAGGAGGCCACATCGGGTGCAGCGGATGCAGAAAATGATGTGTGTGGATGTGCAGGTGAATTTGTGACGGATATTGAAGGATCCCTTCGGGCCTTGGAGGGAAGTGAGGGAGAGAGTTGTGGGCACAAGTTTTGCATTTCTTGCAGTTGCAGGGGAAGGTGCCGGGAGTGGAGGTCGGGTTGATGAGGGGTGTGGCCCTGACGAGGGAGTCGCGGTGGGAGTGGTCTTTCTGAATCGCAGATAGGGGAGGGGAGGAAAATATATCCTTAGTGGTGGGGTCTGTTTGGAGGGTGCAGAAATGACGAAGAATGATACGATGTACCTGGAGGTTGGTGGGGTGGTACGTATGGACCAGAGGGGTTCTGTCCTGGTGGCGATTGGAGGGGCTGGGCTCAAGGGCGTAGGAGCGCGAAGTGAATGTGATGTGGTGGAGAGCATCGTCAACCACGTCTGAGGGGAAATTGCGGTCTTCGAAGAAGGAGGCCATCTGGGTTGTTCAGTAATGAAATTGGTCCTCCTGGGAGCAGCTGCGGCGGAGACGAAGGAATTGGGAATGTGGGATGGCATTTAAACAGGGGGCAGGGTGGGAGGAGGTGTAATTTAGGTAGCTGTGGGAGTGGGTCGTTTATAGTAAATGAATGTGTTGAGTCGGTCGCCCGAGATAGAAATGGAAAGGTCCAGAAAGGCGAGGGAGGAGTCTGAGGCGGTCCAGGTAAATTTGAGGTCGGGGTGGAAGGTGTTAGTAAAGTGGATGAACTGTTCAACCTCCTCGTGGGAGCTCGAGATAGCACCAATACAATCATTGATGTAGCAGAGGAAAAGGTGTGGTGTGGTGCCAGTGTAGCTGCGGAAGATGGACTGTTCCACATATCCGACGAAGAGGCAGGTATAGCTGGGGCCCATGCGGGTGCCCATGGCTACTCCTTTGGTTTGGAGGAAGTGGGAGGATTGGATAGAGAAGTTGTTCAGAGTGAGGACCAGTTCAGTCAGTCGAAGGAGGTTGTCAGTGGAAGGTTACTGGTAGGTTCGGCGGGAAAGAAAGAAGCGGAGGGGGTTGAGGCCTTCGTGATGAGGGATGGAGATGTATAGGGACTGGATGTCCATGGTGAAGATAAGGCTTTGGGGGCCGGGCAAGTGAAAATCATGGAGGAGGTGGAGGGCGTGGGTGGTGACCTGAACGTAGGTGGGGAGTTCTTGGACTAAGTTCTTGAACCTGACCAAATCTGAGACCGATATCAACTGCCACAAGACACATTTGGTCACATATCGAATTTGGTGGGATCTATGGAGAAGTGGGACTAGAAAAGGAAACAGCGATTCTCCAACTACAGTCGGAAGAGGAATCAGGAGAAATTCTCAAAAGGCCGTTTGATGGGAATTATCTTCTCCACAAGTCTGTGGTACCTGTGTGTGTGCATTTATTCAAAGCTTTGCGTTAGTTAAATATTTTTCGGAAAAGTGACTCGATGATCATGAACCACAGATGGGAAAGTGAAGCCACAATCTGATCAGCCACAATCTTTGTGCCAGGTGGAGCATGAAACAACTCCTGCTCGTCAGTTCTACGTCACCACATTTCAGCCAGCTCCTCAAAATCGCTAGACAGGAGCAGTTGAAGACCACTTTCTCCTTGTAACTGGTGCACAGAAAAAAAACGGAGAAAATTCAGCCCCTGCTCACAGTAAAACATGGTTTGATATGGATCGGAAAACGTTCTTGGGGTTGAGTAGGTGTTAGTGAAACATTCCCCTCGTTTCGTTTCTTCTTGCAGAAGTTCCCCTGTGTCCATTTATTAGCCATGTTGTACACCAAGATTCACTGTGAATACATGTTTCTTGCAGAAGTTCCCCTGTGTCCATTTATTAGTCATGTTGTACACCAAGATTCACTGTGAATACATGCCTGATGCCGCACCCAGACTTACTCGCAAAATCATACGGTCTCTCTGACTGCAAAATACCTTCACAAATCTTCTGGGAAAATATAAAAAACAGTGAAACCACTAATAACAGAATGAAAGAACATAAGAAGCTGGTGTCGGTCACTCAGCTCTTAAAGCCTAACTTTCCCTTCAATCAGAGCATGGCTGATCTACTCTCGGCCCCAACTCCTGAACTACCTGACATGTCAAACATCTACCAATACCTTTCTTCCAAAATTCAAAAGTGATCGATCTCCCCTAACTCTCTGGAGAGGAAGGGTCCCGACAGTGACTACCCTCTGAAAGAACGAAGCACTCACCACACGTACACCGTGACCTATTAACATGAATAAAATATATGCACACAAGGAAAGAGTGTCAGGTTCTCATATCAAGTAAGACTTAACTGAGGTTGATATCGAGAAACTCGAAGAAAATTGAACTTAATGGCACTAGGAGTAAGCTCCCCACTTTTTGGAGTGATTCAGAGCACTCAGGAAATGTTTGTGGGTTCGTGGACATCTACCATTTCTGTCATGGGACATTACTGCAGGCCATCCTCAGGGTAGATTACTCGGCACAAACATCTTCAGCTGCATCATCAATATGATACGCCCATCATAAGATCAGAAGTGCGGATAGCTACTGAAGATTACACAATGTTCACAACAATGTGCCCCGCTCATCTCCTGAAGTGGTGTATGTTCATGTGTGGCAAGACTCGGACAACATTTAGGCTTGTGCTGTTAAAGTGTGGATCCAATACATGTAACAGTACTGCGAGACAGTGCATATTTCCCCATAGAAAGTAAGGAGCTTATTGAGCACCTCAAGATTGATTTATAGGAATATGATGAAGCTAATAAGCCCCCCCGCCGCAAGTATTAGATAAGAGGGATAGCCCATTCTCTCCCGCCTGTTGTTTAAACAGGAAGAGAAAGAAACTAGTCAAAGTGTTGAGCTATTAAACAGGAACCAGCAATCTCCAAATCATGTCCTTGAGCTTCTTCAACTGGATCAGGAGCATTCAGTCCCTCAGGCCCCTCAAAAAGGAGGATTATATCAACGTCCCAACATGACAAACCAATAAGCAAAGACTGGACGGACAGACTGCTCCACGTTGTTCCGCCTGACTCCGGTGTTAATGGTACACAGGTGCTATTTTATAGTGGTTTGCCGACGGTGAGGAAGGACAGTGCTTGTTTTGTGCCGTGTCTCAAGAAGGCAACTTCCATCTCCAATAAGACAGGCTAGTGTTCTGTTTCGAGGTCAGAAGCCGGTGGAACTTGCTACCTCTTTCAGGAATAAGACAATATGCTTGCTGACAGATTTATGAACAACATGAACATAGCTGTCTGGATACAGAATTGGCTGGCCAACAGAGACAGCGAATGGTAGTAGAAGGAAAATATTCTCCCTGGAAGTCAGTGGTGAGTGGTGTTCCACAGGGCTCTGTCCTTGGGCCTCTACTGTTTGTAATTTTTATTAATGACTTGGGTGAGGGGATTGAAGGATGGGTCAGCAAGTTTGCAGATGACACAAAGGTTGGAGGTGTCGTTGACAGTATACAGGGCTGTTGTAGGCTGCAGCGGGACATTGACAGGATGCAGAGATGGGCTGAGAGGTGGCAGATGGAGTTCAACCTGGATAAATGCGAGGCGATGCATTTTGGAAGGTCGAATTTGAAAACTGTGTACAGGATTAAGGATAAAATTCTTGTCAGTGTGTAGGAACAGAGGGATCTTGGGGTGCAGGTACATAGATCCCTTAAAATGGCCACCCAAGTAGACAGGGTTGTTAAGAAAGCATATGGTGTTTTGGCATTCATTAAGAGGGGGATTGAGTTTAAGAGTCGTGAGATCTTTTTGCAGCTCTATAAAACTTTGGTTAGAGAGCACTTGCAATACTGCGTCCAGTTCTGGTCGCCCTATTGTAAGAAAGATGTGGATGCTTTGGAGTGGGTTCAGAGGAGGTTTACCAGGATGCTGCCTGGACTGGAGGGCTTATCTTATGAGGAGAGGTTGACTGAGCTCGGATGTTTTCATTGGAGAAAAGGAGGAGAAGAGGGGCCCTAATTGAGGTATACAAGATAATGAGAGGCATGTATAGAGTCGATAGCCAGAGACTATTTCCCAGGGCAGAAATGACAAACACGAGGGGTCATAGTTTTAAGCTGGTTAAAGGAAAATATAGAGGGGATGTCAGAGGCGGGTTCTTTACACAGAGAGTTATGAGAGCATGGAATGCGTTGCCAGCAGCAGTTGTGGAGGCAGGGTCATTGGGGACATTTAAGAGACTCCTGGACATGCATTTGGTCACAGAAATTTGAGGGTGCATACATGAGGATCAGTGATCGGCACAACATCGTGGGCTGAAAGGCCTGTTCTGTGCTGTTCTATGTTCTATGTTCTATGATGTTCACTGAAGGGTCACAAACCAACTGCACATTTAGATCATGAGAGTGTATTCCGAGCCTGGAGCTCTGTCTCCCCTAATATGGGGGGCCCACAGAGATACGTAAATTATCCGGCAAGGTAACATCGCGAAAATACAATTTCTTATGCCATCAATGTCTTTCACTCGACATAATGAGTGTTAGTCCATAATCTTCAACATTTAATACAATCACCTCTTATTCTGTCAGCGTGCTACAAATTGAACACTTATTTCCTTCACACTCTCCTCATAGTATCATTAACCCAGGGATTAGTCTGGTGAAAATCCTTTGCACTGTCTCTCTGACGTGGAGATTTTTGCTTATAAAGGAGCGAACCTCTGTCCAGAATATCCCAAATACTGCTTCAAGAACTCTCTCCAGCTTTACTCCGACCTCGATTCATTTTGTAATGAAGGGTGACATACAATTCACTGTAGTGATTCATACATGGCCTGCATGAATTCTGTTAGCGACTTATGACCAAGGACATCAAGGTCCGTTTCGAGAAAAGTGCTTCCCTCCTTCTCACATTCTAAGAAATACAAAATGGAAAGTACTGTATACGGTGCTCACATCATTTGATGTTCAAATCATTTACTTGCCTTGTGAATAGTGGTGTTTCAACGACTCATACATGAGATATCAATGAGTAGTAGTCTTCAGAACACAACAGGGCCCTGCTCTCAGTATTCTCTCCATCATTCAATTCTCAATTCATTTAATATATTCTCCCTTACGCTACACTGTTACTTTCGTCACTCACCTGTATGCAACCATGTCAAAATATCTTCTCAGATTAAAATACACTACTCCCACCTGTTCTCCTTCGTCGATGTCACAACTAACATTCTCCATAAACTCCTGTATTTTTATCAAAAATAATTTCCCTGTCATGAATCTCGGCTGACTCTGCTAAATCATATCATTATTCACCGAGGGTCTGGTTATTCTTAATTACAAAAAAATGCAAATATTTTCCTCATGCCCGACGTCAAGTTATCGATCTGTTGGTTTTCTGTTCATCTATTTTGCTTTCAGACAGGTTAATTTGCAGTCTGTAGGATGCTTTTCCATCATCTAAAGAGTTTTGATAAACTTTTTCCTCCCTCCTCAATTGAGGAATTGACAGTGCAGAAGGAGGCCATTGACCCATCGTATCTCTACCAGATACCAAAAGTGTTATCCAGCGAGCTCAATTCTCCAACACTATCTATGCAGCCCTCTAAATTCATCATTCATCTTGTCCAGCAGCTTACCAACCTTCACTACCATGAACTTTTCCAATACATAAATTTTCATAACTCTAGCGGCCCAGTCACAGGATTTGCATGGATTTTGAAAGGCATGCACTGATTAGGAATAGTAAACATAGATTTAAGCATGGGAATTTTTGTGTCGGTAAAATGGCTGAGTTTTCTGAACAAGTGACTAAGACGCTTCATTGAGGCAGAGAAATGGACCTCCGTAAGTGATTTGACAACTTTCCACCTGGTAGACCGGTTAACAAGAATAGTGTATGTGGAATACAGGGAGAACTAGCCATTTGATGAGAAAATTGACTTGAAGGTCGGAGTTGAGGGTTGTAGTGTAGATTTATTTTTGAACTGCTAGGCTGTGACCAGAGGCGTGCCATAAGGATTGGTGCTGGTTCCACTAGTTTTCATTGCTTAAGTGAATGCATTGGATGTGAGCATAGGACGGTCAGTTGGTAAGGTTGAAGATATCACCAAAATTTATCGTGTAGTGGACAGGGAAGAAGGTTACCTTCCAGTACAACGGGATCGTGATTAGATGGGCCAATAGGCTGAGGAGAGGCATATGGCATTTACTATAGATAAATGTGAAGTGCTATATTTTGGAGAGACAAATCATTGCAAGACTTATCCACTCAATGAGCAGATCCTGCGTCGATAAACAAAGAGACCTTGGAGTGCAGGTTCATGGCTCATTGAAAGTGCAGTCACAGTTAGACGGGATTGTGAAAAGGCTTTGGTATGTTTGTCGTTATTGGTCAGCAGTTTGACTATAGGAGTTGGGACGTCATGTACAGGACAGTAGTTCCATCACTTTTCAAATACTGCATTCAATTCTAGCTTTCCTCCTGTGGGAAAGACGTTGTGAAACTTGAAGAGGATCAGAAAATATTTACAAGAATGTTGTTAGTACTTGAGCTTTAGAGACCGTTTGAATAGTTTGGTGCTACTTTTACTGGAGCGTGAGGGGCATGGACAGGGTGAATATCAAAGGTCTTTTCCCCAAACTAGATGGTTACAATCTAAGGTGAGGGAGGAAAACAATTAAAAGGGACCTAAGGAACAACTTTTTCATCCAGTGGGTGGTGTATGTTTGGAATCAACTGCCACAGGATGTGGTGGAGGCGGGTACAATTACAACATTTAAAATGCATTTGGATAGGTATATGACTACAAACCGTTTAGAGTGATATAGGCAAAACGCTGGCAAGTGTGGCTAGATTATTTTAGGATATCTGTTCAGCAGGGATCAGTTGCATGGAACGGTTTATTTCAATGTTATACATCTCCATGACTCTCTGACACTGTCTGAGCTCAAACCAAAATTCTGTTTCTGCATCATTACTGTTGAAATGTCTTAATTTCAGCATCCTGAAACCTGTGAACAGATCCTTCGACAATGCTCTCTCCCAGTGTCTCTCGCGCTGTCTACTTTCCAAACCCTCACATTTGTTGTTAATCAAACTGACATTCAGTTTTAATGTGAATAACTGTCCTGTATCTTTCCCTGGCCTTTAGTGATGCTTACCCTAGAGCAGTAGATTCCACTAATAAGAAGCTGAGGAAAAGTTTGTTTTTAAAAGCATAGCTTGCGGTTTTTGTCCTGCACCGTGCTTCATGTTGGATAATGGGATTTCAGCAGCTTTCAGACACGTCTTTATAACTTGTGCTGAGCCTATTTACTGAAAGCCCGCGTTAAACACTCTTTGCTAATCAGTTGCTGAGTTGCATGAGGAATCCCTTGAACAGTGTTTGCTTCAGACGAGGATTCTAACTTGTCATTCAGTGACATTTAATTTGATTCGGTTATTGAAAATTTACTAGAAATGCTGGGGATTGTTTCCGTGGAAGTTATGTTTTAAGCTGCTGTGTACATTCAAGAAGCTTAGAGTACTTGGTGACACACTCTGGAGAAGTTATAAAGTGATGAATTTGAAAGAATACCTTTAAGAGAAAGTTGAAAAGCTGTCATGTGGCTGACTGCAGGCACAAAATGTCCTGGACAATTTTAAAATGAAACATTTTGGCTGTAACATAAGAAACCTTGTTGTTTTCACAGCACTTCGAATTCAAACAACCTGTTTAAATTATGTCCCAATATTCTAAAAGTCAATCGAATATGAATTTTGCTGTTTTGACAGCATGGAACCAATGAGATGATCCACTGTTTTGGGGTATAAAATGCCAACATTACAGACAGTTAGCAATAAAAAGAGCACCTTCTGACATTGAACGACTGCAACTCTCTCTAAAAGGTACCTTTTTAAACTATATATATATAAATCTGCAGCAGATGGCCAAAGATGACCCGGGGAGTTCTGCAGAGGAGGATCGACACTGCTGGCTGGTTTTGAATGTTATAGGCTGTAAATTTAATAGGGGCTTTATTGGATCAATATATTGTTACAGAGTAGAAGTTAGCTAAATATTTTAGACAATGCAGGCTCGGAGTTGGAATATTTTGTTGTTTAATGGTCACTTTAGAATTCTTAGTTTTATTGTTAAACATGATATTTGGGGTAGTTCTCTGTCACCCATGCTTTAACAGATTACGAGGCAAGATGAGCTTTTCTGTGTGCGTGGTTTAATTAGCAGAAGTTTTTACCGGCGTGTTACAACAACAGAATGGATGACGCTTGCTGAGGGATAGACCATAAACCTTTCAATCATTTTAATCCTTGTATTTGTGAATAGTGCCAGATCAGTGCAGGGTTGCACATGTCCCAACCTGTTTATAAAACAAGATAGAGATAAAACAACAGACCAGCTGTATGAAATGACTGATGGAGCCATGTCTAGAGGCCATAAAGCAACATAAAAATATTTATTGTTCACTGACTTTGTGCAATGCTGCTCCAAGTTTAAAATGCTCAGTTATTAAGGCCTTTCTGAACATTGAGACATCGTTCGGAGCACCGAGACTGCAGCTCAGGAACGGGGAGAAACCAATATGACACAATGTGCCTGTTACAGAGGGATATGAGGAGGTTCGTCAGCCCATACGAGCCTTTTCCTACTTAAAGAGTTGGAAAGCTGAAATTTGGCACATTTTGCAAAAGGAATGAGTCAAAACATAGAGAAGTGTTACTGCAGCTGCACGAGGTGTTAATGAAAGGACACCTGGAGTAAATAGTGTTGTTTGTTTTCTGTAACTGAGAAGGGTGAGAGCTCCAGCAAATACTGTTAACTAGCTATTTATCATCCAAGGGTTGCTGCGACATTTAATGCCTCCGGCCTGCTATACACGCTGAGGAGAAGGCCATTCATCCTATTGATCCTGGTACAGAGGGATAGGATGAGGCCATTCCATCCAGACCGAGTAAATGTTCCCTTTTATTATGATATAAAAATTCTGTAAGTAAGAGTTTAACGGAACCGATTTGTTCAGTCATGATTCGAAGACGCTGGTGTTGGACTGGGGTGTACAAAGTTAAAAATCACCAACTTATAGTACAATAGAATTTATAGCCCGTTTTATAGTGGGATGTAATTGAAACTATACATTGAAAAACACCCAGATTATTTCTTTCATATGTAAATCACAATACATCTTTTAAAAGATACATTCTCTGTTTATAACATGGTGTTTAGTCTCTCTATGTTGACTACCCAAACCTTTGCCAGTTGTTCACATTTGAACTGATTTCCTCCATGCGTATTCTATCTCAAAAGAACGGTTTTCATATCGACTGCAAGCAACACACCCACACAAATACACATAATGTATTACCTTATACTTGTGCAAATGAGATACAGAACTATACATTTATGGGAGTTCATTTACTTTCACTCGATGGATATGAGTGATATACTGCAATGGTTTGCAACACAGATATCCCAATTTATGAAGTACTCCACTCGAACGGTCTGCACATCTCTCCATTCTGGCTGGTACCTTGCCCCGTTTATAGTGTCTGGGGCGGTTCGATGAGGCAGATTCAGAACTTGATGTGACAAACCATTTCTACTGATCTGACAATGTCTTTATTGAATTTTCTCGTCCTTGTGATTGGGCCAACCATTGTCTCACTTCTGCAGTTAGTTCTACTCTCCTTTCTCCTTATCCATAAGTTCACAACATGTTAGCAATTAATTAATTAATTACTTGTCTTTCTGTGTCTTTCCCTGAACTTGGCTTTTGACTTCTCAGTGTGTCGAGTGTTGGCATTTTGTAGATCAGAAAAAATGAAATGGTGTGTTTCGGGCCGTTATTCACTTCCCATTGTGTCCCATATGGTGCTCCATGTTGGAGAGAGGTGCTTTTCAGCAGCTTTGACGTATGTCTTTGTAACTTGGTCTGTGCCTGTCCCCAGACCGCCTGTTTTTCCCTCCCAGCTGATTGTGTGGTCAGTAACACGAGGAAGTCCCTCAAGTATTATTCTGAACGGTCAGGCATCTATCTTTCAGTTTCCGGACTTCTAACTGTCCCCCGTTGTTGAAAAGTTAGTGCAGGTGCTGGGGATGTTATGTTGGAGGTTGTATCGTGAACTGCCTCAGATATTCTGGGAGACATGCGGAATCTGGAAGGGGAGACAAGGCGCTCTGTCTTCCTTTCTTGTGGATCGTTTCACGGAACATCTCTGGGTCACCCGCACCCACCAACCCCACTGCCCTCTGGCTCAACACTTCAGCACCCGCGCCCTCTCCATCAACGACATGCAGGTCCAGCCAACCGTTGCATCTCGACGCCTGAATGAAGAATGCCTCGTATTTCGCCTTGGGACCCTAGAAACACATGGGATAAATGTGGATTTTAACAGCCTCCTCACTTCCTCTCCCCCTACATTATCCCACTCGACACTGCCCACCAGAACTGTCCATCCCTCCTCCCTCAGAACTATCACTTTCTCCATCACCTTAAAACACACATCGCCTTCTCAGCTAACTCCCCAACCCCGTCCGATTTATCTCTCAGCTTTTTCCAACAAGCCTCATTCCTGATGAAGGGCTGATGCCTGAAACGTTGATTTGCTGCTCCTCGTTTGCTGCCTGACCTGCTGTGCATTCCCAGCAACACATTCTCGACAACACAATGATGTTTGCAAATAAATGATTTGGGAGAAACCTTTTGTGTTGCAAGTAATAGTTATCGATAAAGTTAACATGACTGTCCGATGCAGTATGGAGAAACAATGAATGCAGTGCATTTGTGTTTTTAGGAATATTTTTTCATAAGGTCCCAAGCCTAGAGTGCAAAATCATACCGAGTGGTAATGGGGCTAATACATGAACATGGTTTTAGAATGGGCGAGCTCACAGGAAGCAGTGTATCGCTTTAAAGATAGACTTGTTTTGTAGCAAAAGCAACATGGATAACAGAGACAGTGGTGCTTCGGCATCAGCTATTCCCAGTACATCTCAAACATTTGATTGAGAGGATCAAATGCAATATTTACAAGTCTGCTGTTGGTTCTAACCGATGTTGGATTGTAGTGGGTGAGGAGGTTGTAATAAAGCTCCAAGATGATTGAGACAAGTGGAGTGACTGGGCAAATACGTGGCAGCTGTAGAGCAATGTGTGTAGATCTGATGTTGTGCTCTTTGGTGGGAAAAATAGAATGGCAAAATATCATTTGAAAAGGCATTGCTGAAAGAACGTTGTTAGAATAAGGTGAATTATGGTCATTTTCTTTTCTCCGCTGCAAACCCCTCCGAGGTCCATGCAGGACAGTGAGTTCTGAAGCCAGACGTCAATACTGGGAATGGCATTGGCACGCTGACCAGTGTACATAGACCCACATGGGTAGCTGTAACACTGAAAAGTGTCTGGATCTCCTTTCACTACAGTCACCGAAAGCAATATTGCAGGAATGGAAAACAGTTAAGAAGAGAAATGTGGCGTTGCACTTCATTTCCAGGGGATTTGAGTCCAGCAGTGATGGAATCTCACTGCAACTGTACAGGGACTTGTTGATCCTCATCTCGAACATTGTGGAGGATTGTGTGAGGTTTTGGACTACTTAACTGACAAACAACAAACCAGACATTGAGGGAGAGCAGCGAAATAGAGCCAGACTGATCTCTGGGATGAAAGGATTGTGTGGGAGAAGAGTATCGGGCGAATGAGCCTGTATTCCTTGGGGATTAGGAAAATGAGTGGATATCTCAGTGACATATATAATTCTTTGACAGGGTGAAACCGATTGGAATCAGGGATGGTAATTCCCCTGGCTGGGACGTCTAAAACAAGTGCCCACAATATTAGGTAGACAGGTCACTCTGCATTGAGATGACAAGAGAAATCTGCGCTCAGAGACTGGTGAACCTGGGGGACTTTCTCGCACATAAGACTGTGGAAGTCAAGGCACTGAATATAAATGAGGATCTCTATACACTAGATGGAGAGAACAGGTGTATGATGTAGAGATAGAGCAACAGCCTTCATTTTTGTATTATGGTAGAAAACTCAATGAACCAAAAGGGATTAATCAAATGTCTCTTTTTATATTTTTATCATAGTTAATCATATTAATGAATATGCACATTGTGTGGGCAAAGTGCATTGATGGGATATTATCAAATGAACTAGAATGGGTGGAGGCTCAATGTGTTGAATGATCTCCTCCTTTCCCGATGTTACCGTGCAGTCTTTGGGAAAGCTCTGTAAATGTTGTCACAAGCTGTCACGTGTTCGGAAGGAGGGCTCTGCAGGACTGTGTATCCTGATACTTTTTCCAATTCTAAGCCTGGTGATGGTTGGTCTATCAAGTTTATCCTTGAAGACCTCAGAGCAATTTGATACAATTGGTGGTCTGCTTGGCCCTTTCGGAGACTATTGAAGAGTTCATCATGTCTATGTGTCTGACGTCACGTTTAGGCCAGACCAGGAAAGCATGCGAGATTTGCTTCCTGAAAGGACATTGGGGAATAAAGTGGTGCTTCCAATCTACGTTGAATTCAGGGTCACTGTTACTGACACTAGATTTTCGATCTCGATATTTTATTAATTGTTTTTAACTTTCACCAGCTGTCAGAGCATTAACCTGGCCTGGATTTGTAATACAATGGCATTTCCACAACAACACCATCTCAACATGGGAACCTATCAGAAACCACACTGATCAGGTTATTTCTTAGCTGCTTGACAGCTCTGTCCAAAAGAACTCCCAGCAATGTTACTTTCTTGATGGGACTGAAGCAGTGGTAATTGGTCAACTTGCAATTATTCTTCTCTTAGGGGATGGGACACAGCTAAATAATTTTCCACGTTGTTAGGGAGCTGTGAGAGTTGGAGCTGGAATAAAACAATTTCCCCAGGACAACATGCAGCAGAAATTTCAGTCCTATCCAGGAATGGTGTCATGGCCCATTGTCTTTGTTGTATCTATTGTGTTCAGCTGTTTCTTCACGTCAGGTGCAGTAAATCGAAGTGGTTGAAGTCGGAAATCTTTGATTCTGTGGGGAAAAAGGCGAGGGTGAGGTGGATCATCGACTGAACACTTCTGGCTGATGATAGTGCAATTACTGCATGTTTTGGTTTTACCCTGATGTGCAGGGATATTACATTCTTAATAATTGAGATATTTGTGGATCCATCTCCGCCATTAAGCTGTTTATTCGTTCATCACCATTTACGACTAGATGGGGCCAGAGTGAAGAGTTTTGATCTGATCTGTTGGTCTTGAAAGCATTTCACCTTCTCTTTCAGATGTTAGTTCTGCTGTATGGAATGCAACCAGTCCAGTCCAGTAACTTTAACAGGTTGCCATCAGGTTTCAGTACACACGTTTCTAACCCTGGCATGTGCAACACACTCATCACTGAATCATAGATCGGCTCGTTGGTGATGGTAGACTGAGAGACTATACTAGGGAAAAGGTTTCAGGTTGTGGTTCAATACCATTTTGCTGCTGCTGCTGTGGCTTGCGTTACTACATCAATGTTAAGAATGTTATTTTCAAAGTAAGACGAGCACGAGCTTTGAAGAGGATTTTTGTCCTAGAAATGAGCTGAGAGTAGCAAAGCATTGGCGATGAAAGAGATTTATAATGTCATAGAGTCTTAGATTCACACAATATACAAAGAAACCCTTCAGCCCGACGTGTCCATGCTCACAGGTTTCCTAAACTGAACTAATCCTGTTTGTCTGCATCTGGCATATAGCTTTCCAAAGCTTTCCTACTCACGTATCCATGGAATTGTATTTTTATGGTTGTAATTGTATGCCCCTATACTGCTTTCTCTGGCAGCTCATTACATATACACAGCAGTCTGTGAGAAACATCTAACTCTTCGATTTTTTTTCCTCTCTCCACTCTTTCCTTAAACCTGTACCTTTGATTTTGGACACCTCTTTCCTGGGGAAAAGACCTTGGCTATTTACCCTATCCATGTCCAACATAATTATAACACTCTGCAAGTTCACCACTCAGCTTGCTACACAAAAGGGAAAATAATTCCCAGACTATGAAAGACAGTGATCTAGGAATTAGTACCGGTACCACGTGCTAGCCAGCATAAAAATGAACGGATAGGCAGGAGGAACACGTGGTTTGGGGAATGGTGTAGGAGGTTCAGGTTTGTTGGACATTTGGACCGGTTCTGCGGAAGGTGGGACAATTAAAGATTGGATGGTCTACACATGAACCAGACTGAAACTAACGTGCTTGGGGGAAGTTTTGCTCCTGCTGTTGGGGAGGTTTTAAACTAACGTGGCAGGGGGCTGGAAACCAGCGTCGCAAAGTAGGAGACAACAAGATGGAAACTGAAGGCTATAAGAATCATGAAGTTAACATTAATAAGGGGAAGATTAGGCAGAGAGCAGATGAACGCAAAGAACTGGTCGCATCAAGTGCATATACTTTCATGCAAGGAGTATAGTGGGGAAGGCAGATGAACGTAGGACTTGGGTTGGTGCCTGGGATTATGTCGTTATTACAGTCACAAAGACTTGGTTGAAAGAACGGCCTGATTAGCAACTAAATATTCCAGGATATAAAAGGTTCAGACAGGGCAGGGAGAGCAGTATAAAGAGTAGGGAGTAGTTGGATTACTGCTCAGGAATGATATCACGGCCCTGCAAAAAGAGGGCATTACGGTGGGCTTTAGTAGTGAAGCATTACGGGTGGAAACGAGAAAAAAGAAGGGTGACGTTACATTGTTGGAGGGAAAAGTACTAAACTGGGCCAAGGCACTTATATCAAAATTAGGCAGAAGCTGGGAAATGCGGATTGGGAGCAGTTATTTGAAAGGAAGTCCACATTTCATATGTGGGAGGCTTTCAAGTATAGTGTAAAGATAGTGCAGGATAAACATGCCCCGTTGAAACCAAAGGATAGGAAAGGTAAGATTCGTGAACCGTGGATGACAGGAGAAATGTGACGAGTAGCCAAGAGGAAAAGAGAATCGTACATAAAGTCCAGATAGCGAAGAACAGAACGGGCCAGCGTGGAATATCGGGAGAGTAGGACCATTCTTAAACGAGGAATTAAGCGGACTAATAAAATTGAAGAATTCATTGTTGGGCAGGTTTTGGAAAAATGCAGATGTAGCAAAGTTGTTGTATTGTGTGATTTCAACTTTCCCAAAATCAACTGGAATCTCCTTGGAGAATATTGCTTGGATGGAACCGCTTTTTGTCAGGTTTGTTCAGGAGGGGTTCCTTACTCAGTATGTCGACAGGCCGACGAAGGGAGAGCCTATTTTGGATTTGGTGCTTGGAAATGAGCCAGGACCGGTGCAAGATCTCGCGGTGGAGGACACTTTGGTGACAATCATCATAATTGCCTCACATTTATCAAAGTCTTGGAGAGGAAAGGCAGCAGTTACAGGGAGGGAAGATACTTTATTGGGGAAAAGGAAATGATGACGCTAACAGACAGGAGTTGCGAAGTACAGCATGGGAGCTATTGTTCCATAGAAAGGGCACAGCAGACATGTGAAGACTGTTTAAGGAGAAGTTGTTGCGAGTGATGCAAAAACTTGTTCCTCTGAGACAGGTAAGAAGGGGACAACAAGAACTGATAAGCTTCGCATCCATAGGAAGAAGGCAGCTTACGTAGGGTGGAGGAAGCAAGGAGCTACCACTGCGTTAGAGAATCACAGGCTTGCTAGAAAGGAGCTCAGAAGTGGACTGAGGAGAGTCAGGACCGGGCAGGAAAAAGGCATTTAACTCATACGTGAGGAATAAGAGAATGATCAGGGATAAAGTAGGGCCGATCAGGGACAGGGTAGGGAACTTGTGCGTAGAATATGAGCAGACAAGGGAAGCCCTAAATGAGTCTTTTGCTTCGGTTATCACAAAGGAAAGGGTCCTTGTTTCGAATGGGAGATTTGAGAAACTCGTATACAGGCTTGATTCGATCAAGATCGATGAAGCTGATGTGTTGGAAGCTTTGGCAAACATTAAGATTGGGAGTCCCCAGGGCAAGGCCAGATTTCTCCCAAGCTACTCGGGGAATCGAAATAGGAGGTTGTTCCACTTTTCAAGAAGGGTACGAAGGAAACACCTGGCAATTACAGACTAGTTAGTCTTACATCTATGGTCAGCAAAGTTTTGGAAAGAATTCTGAGGGATAGGATTTATAATTAGGAGAAAGTGAGGACTGCAGATGCTGGAGTACCAGAGTTGAAAAAAGTGGTGCTGGAAAAACACAGCAGGCCAGGCAGCATCCGAGGAGCAGGAGAGTCGACGTTTCGGGCATAAGCCCTGCTTTATTCCTGAAGAAGGGCTTATGCCCAAAACATCGATTCTCCTGCTCCTCGGATGCTGCTGTGATTTTCCAGCACGACGTTTTTCAACATAGGATTAATGACTATTTGGAAAAGCATAGCCTGACGAAAGGCAGTCAGCATGGCCTTGTGAGCGGCAGGTCATGCCTCGCAAATTTTATTGAGTCCTTTGTGGAGGTGACGAGGCAGTTCGACGAAGGTCGAGCAGTAGATGTGGCATTTGATAAGGTTCCCCATGGTAGCCTCACTCATAAAGTCAGGAAGTATGGGATACAGGGAGACTTGGCAATCTGGATTCAGAATTGTTTGGATGACAGAAGGCAGGGAGTGCATGTAGGTGGAAAGAATTCTGCCTGGAGGTCAGTGTTGAGTGGGTCCCACAGAGCTCTGTTCTTGGGCCTGTGCTCTTTGTACTTTTTATAAATGTGTTGGGTGAGGAGTTTGAGGGGTTGGTGAGTAAATTTGCAGAACACACAAATGTTGAAGGTTCGTTTATAGTATCGAGGGTTACTGCAGCTGCAGCGTGACATAGGTAAAATATAGTGCTGGGCTGAAAATGACAAATGGAGTTCAATCTTGGCAATATGAGGTGATACATTTTGGTAGGTCGAACTCGAAATCTGAATAAACGATTCCAGATAGGATTCTTGGCAGTGTGGAGGAACAGAGAGATCTTGGTGTTCAAGTAGATAGATCCGACATAGTTGCTACCCAAGTGGATAGGAGTGTTAAAGAGCATATAGTGATTTGGCTTTCATTAACAAGGGGATCGAATTTAACGCAACGAGGTTTTGTTACAGCTCTCCAAGTCACTGGTGAGACCACACATGGAACATTGTGTCCCGTTCTGGACGCCCTATTGTAGGAAAGGTATAGAGGCTTTGGAGACAGTGCAAAAAAGGTTTACCAGGATGCTGTCTGGACTGGAGGGCTTGCCTTGTGAAGAGAGTTTGACCAAGCTCGGACTTTTACCTCTGGAGATGAGGAAGAGACGTGACCTGATCGAGGTATGCAAGCTAATTAAAGAAATAGATAGAGTTAATAGCCTGAGACTTTTTCCCACTGCAGGATTGACTGGTCCGAGGGTTCGTAGTGTTTAAGATATTAGGAAAAACGTAAAGAGGGGATGTCAGAGGAAGGTTCCTTCCGCAGAGAGTTGTGAATGCATGGAATGCGTTGTCAATGGTGATGGTGGAAGCGGAGTCATTCGGGATATTAAAGCGACTGCTGGCATGCAAATAGATCTCAGACAACGCAGGGATATGTAGCTTAAGTTATTTGATTTTACATTAGGATTAATGCTCGGTACCACATCGTGGACCAAAGGGCCGACTTTTCTATGTTCTATGTTCTAAAAATGGTCATGAAATAACTTTAGTGAGCACAATTAATGAGAATCGCAAAGCCTTTTATTCGGATATAAGAAGCAAGCGGGTAACTGGAGAAAGGATTGGTCCACTAAAGGATAAGGAAGGAAGGCTGCAATTTTAATCTGAGAAGATGTGTGAAATTCTGAATGATTACTTTGCATCAGTGTTCACTGAGGAGAGAAGAGATAGAATTTTGAATGCTCTGAATCACGCTCACATAAGTATGTAAGATTTGTTTGGTAGGCTCGAGTTTATTAAGGTGGACAAATCCACAGGACCGGGTTGGATGTATTCCAGGTTGCTCAGGGAGGCAAGAGAGAAAATACTTAGGCCCTGTCAGCTATCTTTGTAGCATTCTTAAACACAGGTGACGTGCTGGAAGATTGGAAAATTGATCATTTTGCCCTCCAGTACAAGAGGGTACTCTGAACATTTCGGTTAACCACAGACCAGTGAGCCTGACATCAGTGGTGGGAAGGTTGCTGGAGAAGGTACTGAGGGGTAAAATCTATTTATATTTGGAACAGAACGGACGTATCAGTGATAGGAAAAATGGTTTTGTACGGGAGAGTGCCTTACCAACTTACTCGAATTCGTTGAGTAAGTAACTGTATTGATAGATGAAGGAAGGACTATAGATGTCATTTACATAGACTTTGACAAGGCGTTTGATAAGGTTCCGATAGTAAACTAACAGAGAATGTGAAGTCACATGATGTGCAGAGTGTTCTAGCTAGGTGGCTAAAGAACTGGTTGAAAACCAGGAGACCGAGAGTCATCGTTGAAGGGAGTTTCTCGAAATGGAGAAAGGTGACGAGTGGTGTTCCACAGCGATCAGTGTTTGCGCCAGTGCTGTTGTTGATGTACATACATGATCTGGAAAAGGGCACTGTTGGTATAATCAGCAAGTTTGCAGATGACACGAAAATTGGTGGAGGAGCAGAAAACGTAGGACACTGTCAAAGATACAGGAGAATATAGATAGACTGGAGGGTTGGAATGAGAAGTGGTAGATGGAGTTTAATCCAGGCAACTGTGAGTTGATGCATTTTGGAAAGTCTAATTTTAAAACGAATTATACGGTAAACAGAATGGCATTGTGAAAAGTTGATGAGCAGAGAGATCGGGGAGTGCAAGTCAATTGTACGATGAACGTCGCTCACAGGTGGATGGATTGGTCAAGTAGGCATATAGTAGCTTGCCTTCATCGGATGGGCTATTGAGTATAAGAACTGTCAGGTCTGTTAAAATTGTACAAGGCATTGGTACGGCCGCATTTGGAATACTGTGTACTGTTCTGGTCGCCACATTACCAAAAAGATGTGAAGGCTTTGGAGAGGGTGCAGGCAAGGTTTATGAGGATGTTGTCTGGTATGGAAGGTACTACCTATGAAGAGCGGTTGAGTAGCTTCGGATTGTTTTCATTAGAAAAAAAGGAGATTGAGGCGAGATCTTATTGAGGACTACAAAATCATAAAAGGTATAGGCAGGGTACATCGAGATAAGCGTTTTCCAGAGTGAAGGATTCAGGAATGAGATGTCCCGCTTTCAAGGTGAGAGGTGAAAAGTTTAAGGGGGAGACTCGCGGCAAATACCTTACACAGAGGGTGGTAGGTGTCTGGAACGCGTTGCCAGCAGAGGTAGTAGAGGCAGGCACGTTAGATTCATTTCAGATGCATCTGAACAGATGGATGAGTACATGGGGAGCAGAGGGATACAGATACTTCGGAATTGGGTGACAGATTTACACACTGGATTTTAATCGGCTCAGGCTTGGAGCGCCAAAGGGCGTACTGGCAGTAAATTTTCTATGTTCTTTGTTCTCTTTGTTTTATCCAGGCTATCATTATACCTCAATACCTCCACTCTTTTTCTCATCATTGTAAATATTTTGCACCCTTTCTGGTTTATAACATTCTTCGTATGTCAGGGCAACACGAATTGTACACAGTACTCCAAATTTGACCTTACTGTCCTCTTGAACAGCAACAGCATCATGTCCAAATTACTATATTCACTGCTCTGACTGATGAAGGTAATCGTACCTACTGCCTTCACACCAACCTGTCCACATGTGTAAGTCTTGCACTGATTTGTCTAAAAAAAGGCAGTACCTCATATTAATCTGCAGGAAGCTCCGACTGCCAATCCTTGGCCTACTGCTGCAGTTAATTATGATCTTATTTTCCATTTAAATGACCTTCTTCACTGCCATTTAACCAGCAATCCTCGGAATTCTAGTAGCACACAAACCTACCAACACTCTCAAACAAAAACTAACAAACTTAAAAGACCCAGTACAACCCGTGGACAAACTCAACGTCATCTACAAAATTCCATGCAAGGACTGCCACAAACACTATGTAGGACAAACAGGAAGAAAGTGAGGCACTAGGATACACGAACACTAGTTAGCCACAACAAGACACGACCCTCTCTCCCTCGTAGCCCTACACACGGATGACAAAACCAAAACTTCGACGGGGACAACACATCTATCCTGGGACAGGCTAAGCAAAGACATGCCAGAGAATTCCGAGAGGCCTGGCACTCCAACCACAACGCCATAAACAAACACATAGATCTCGATACGATCTATCAACCCCTCAGAAAACGAACACGAAATGACATCACCACAAAACCCAGGAACCCTATCCAGGAGAAAGATACAAATAGAAAGCAAGAGACAACAGCTTCGCTTCACTTGGAGGTCGCCACTGATGATGTTACCTAGCCAGGTAATGAAACGTCTAGATATCAAACTTACATCTCAGCGAACAAACCTACACTCTAAGCCTCAACCTGAGCTACAAACCTTCATAAACCTTGCAATAACCAGCAATTTGGTGTCGTCTACAATGTTACCATCCATCCTTTGTATATTCTCATCCAAATCATTTCTCAAAATAACAAACAACAGTGGCCCCAGCACTGGTCTTGTGTCACACCGCTGGTCACCAGAAATCTCTCCCTGCACCAACTGTCTCCTACTTTCATTTCGAAGCTCTTCCTGATCCCCTGTGATCTAACCTTATTAGCCAGGCTACCATGTGGCATCTTGTTAGGTCTCACGAAGGTCCTCATAGAAAAACGTATGATTGAACAGGCCCTGGGTGTTTATCTAACGTTGTGCATTTTCAAAATTCCGGCACTTCCTCTTCTGTAAGGAAGCCACATTTCAAAATATCACTGCATTAATTTATTTCCCTAAGTTCCCCAGTTTCTATGTCTTCCTCCACAGTAGATGCTGACGCATTTTGGGACCTGGGAACATAATTCTATTAGTTTGATAATAGTCCTGAAAAACGAAATGTCTGATCCACAAGTTTACGTAATAAATTGGGGCAAGGCCAGTTGTGATGGAATTGGGCAAAAACTTTAAGAGTTGATTGGAGGAAGTTGTTGAAGGTGAAAGGACATCAGAAAAGTGGGAGTCATTAAAAAGCGAGACAGTGAGACTTCAGGAATTACATCTTCACCTTCGTGTGAAGGGCAATGCTAACAGGAGCAGGGCACAGGATATGTCAGGGGATAGTGAGGCTTTGAACAAGGGGAAAAGGAGGCATACATCTGGTACAAGCAAGACGTTGATTAGATTCCCAACAGAGTGGAAACATGCTCTTCGCCCCAACAAGTCCATACCAATCACCCAGACGCATTCCTCTACACTTAACACTATGGACAATTTAGAATGACCAATTCAACTAACCTGCACATATTTCGACAGTGGGAACAAACCGGAGCACCTGGAGGAAACCTACACAGACACGGGGAGAATGTGCAAACTCCATACAGACAGTTGCCCGAGGCGGGAATTGTACCCGGGTCCCAGGTACTGTGAGGCAGCAGTGATAACTACTGAGCTACCGTGCCTGTGAGGCAGCAGTGATAACTACTGAGCTACCGTGCCGCCCTTCATTTATGGAAACACTATAAGCAGCACAGTATACATATATCCTCCAAGGCGCATATAGCAATTTTATAGTAAGGTGACTCAACCATGATTAACAGACGAAGTTAAAAATTGTATTATATCAAGGGAAAGTCGTTCAGAAAAATGGCAGACATCATGGATTCATTGGAACAAAGGAGGACCAAGAAATTGATAAGGACGTTAAAAGACATCAAGAATGCAAACTAAATAGAAACATAAAGACTGATGCAAAGCTTCGGACAATATTTGAAAGGAAAGTTAAAGCCACGCGAAATGTTAAGCAGTGTGGAACAAATGTGGATAGGATAATTTATTGCTGATAAAAGAGAAATTGCAGGGAAACTAACTCGTTATATTGTGTCTGTCTTCGTAGAAGAATGCATAACGTCTCCCAGAAATACAAAGTGACCATGAGACTTGTGTAACTAAAGACTCAACTCATGCATATTAGTAACGAGGTGTGTTTGAAAACATAACCAGGTTAGTGATTGATAAGTCTGACAGACCAAATGTACTTCACAATGTAATTTCAGAGTAATAAGCAATGGATAGATTGATTGCATTAGGCAACACAGTACTTCTCCTGTGCAATTTGGGAGGTTATAAATGTATTCCACGATCCAAAAAGGGAAGAAGAGGAGAAGTGGGGAAGTAGAGACCAAGTAACTTGTCACACACAGGAGAGAATCTGTTTAAATCTGTTATAACAAATGTGGTATCGGTCATTTAGAAAGTAGATTAGATTAGATTACATTACAGTGTGGAAGCAGGCCCTTCGGCCCAACAAGTCCACACCTACTCGCCGAAGCGCAACCCACCCATACCCCTATATTTACCCATTGCCTAACACTACGGGCAAAATAACATGGTCAATTCACCTGACCTGCACATCTTTGGATTGTGGGAGGAAACCGGCGCACCCGGAGGAAACCCACGCAGACACGGGGAGAACATGCAAACTCCACACAGTCAGTCGCCTGAGGCGGGAATTGAACCCGGGTCTCAGGCGCTGTGAAGCAGCAGTGCTAGCCACTGTGCCACCGCGCCGCCCACAAACTGCCAGAGAATGCATATATGAAAGAGAAGTTATAGTTTTCAGACATTTTTCTTGAAGATATCGCTTTTAGGTATAAACAATGGAGAACGAACAGATTGGATATAATTGTCTATTCAGGAGGATTGTTGTGGTTCTGTTTGCCGAGCTGGGAATTTATGTTACAGACGTTTCACCCCCTGTCTAAGTGACATCATCAATGCTTGGGAGCCTCCTGTGAAGCGCTTCTGTGATGTTTCCTCAGGCATTTATATCGATTTGAATCTGCCACTTCCGGTTGTCAGTTCCATGTGTCCGTTGCAGTGGCAGATATATTGGGTCCAGGTCGATGTGTTCATTGATCTAATCAGTGGATGAGTGCCATGCCTCTTTGGAATTCCATGGCTATTCTCTGTTTGGCTTGTCCTATAATAGTAGTGTTGTCCAGTCGAACTCATGTTGCTTGTCATCTGAGTGTGTGGCTACTAAGGATAGCTGGTCATGTCGTTTCGTGGCTAGTTGGTGTTCATGGATGCGGATCGTTAGCTGTCTTCCTGTTTGTCCTATGTAATGTTTTGTGCAGTCCTTGCATGGGATTTTGTACAGTTCATTGGTTTTGCCCATGCTGGGTATCGAGTCCTTCGTCCTGGCGAGTTGTTTTCTGAGAGTGGCTGTTGGTTTGTGTGCTGTTCTGAGTCCTCCTGGTCGCAGTAGTCTGGCTGTCAGTTCGGAAATGTTTTTGATGTATGGTAGTTTGGCTAGTTCTTTGGGTTGTGGCATATCCTCATTCCGTTGTCTTTTCCTTATGCATCTGTTGATGAAATTGCGGGGGTATCCGTTTTTGGTGAATACATTGTATAGGTGTTCTTCTTCCTCTTTTTTGCAGTTCTGGTGTACTGCAGTATGTTGTGGCCCTTTTGAACAGTGTCTTGATGCAACTTATTTTGTGTGTTTGGGTGGTGCTTTCGTAGTTTAGTACTTGGTCTCTGTGTGTGTGGCTTTACTGTATATCTTTGTGGTGAATTCTCCGTTAGGTGTTCTCTGTACCATCACGTCTAGGAATGGGAGGTGGTTGTCCTTTTCTTCCTCTGTAGTGAATCGGATGCCTGTGAGGCTGGGGTTGATGATCCGGTATGTGTTTTCTATTTCTTTGTTTTTAATGATTACAAAGGTATCATAACATATCTGACCCAGAGTTTGGGTTGAATTTGTTTAAGACTGTTCTAACCTTTGCATTACCATTTCTGCTATGAGTCCAGAGATGGGTGAGCCCATGGATTTGTTGATATATTTGGTTGTTGAATGTGAAGTGTGTTGCGAGGCACAGGTCCAGTAGTTGGATTATGCAGTCTTTGTTGATATGTTCCCAATCTTGTTATCTGTTCTGTATGTACAGCAGGCTGGCTATTGATTCTCTGGCTAGGGTTTTGTCGATAGAGGTGAACAGTGCCGTTACATCGAATGAGAACATAGTTTCTTCCTTGTCTATGTGTATATTTCTAATGATGTCCAAGAATTCCTGTGTTGACTGTTTAGAGTGTCTGGATCCGTTGATCAGATATATTAAATAAGTATTAAATAAGTGCATCCCCATGTCCTCAGTTTCAACTAACACTTCCCACTACGATCTTTAATTGGACCAAGTCCTACTGGCGACATTATAAAATATCTAGTCTCGAGACTGTCGACCACACCAGTTTCAGTCGGCAGACCACACCAGGCTCAGTCTTCAGACCGCACCGTGCCCAGCCTCAAGGCCTCACGGGGCCCAGACTCCAGACGATACCAGGACCAGTCTCCATAACACACCGGGCCAAGGCTCCAGACCGCAGCAGGCCCAGTCTCCAGGCCGCAGCAGACCCAGTCTCTGGGACACACTGGGTCAGACTGCAGAACATTCCAGGAGCAGTCTCCAAACTGCATTGAGCCTATTGTACAGGCGACACCGGGCCAAGTCACCAGGCCACACTTGGCCCAGTCTCCAGACTGCACGGGGTCCAGTCTCCAAACTGTACCAGACACAGTCTCCAGACTGCCCCGGGCCCAGTATCCAGACCGCACTTGGACACTCCAGGCAGCACTGTTCTTTAAATCTTGAAGCCTTGATTCACCACGCGATCCTCTGGTCTGGGACTCACTTACTCTATTCCCAAAGGAGTCACGTTAAAAAGACAATACTTTGGCAAGAAAATACTCTCCAGAAAGTAGAATAAATAAAGAAGACACAAAGTGTGAGCGGTGCATAGGTGTTCAACCTGGAACATTCTGACCCTGTCACCATCTTTATGACATTCCACGTTGTTTACTTCTTCAAAGAATGTCGTTGAAGACTCAGAGCAGTTTTCTACGATTCCTTGTAATGTTGTCCTTGAGACAATAACAGAAAGAGATAGACATGCCCTTCGGTGGCCTGTATGCTGCCATTGGGGTTGTTTCATGACTTTACAATCTATTCTCACTATTCTGTCGAAGAGTATATCCGAAAAAACATTCAAAGTTATAGAAAGCGAACTAAAA
>NW_025215088.1:61106-62957 GCF_004010195.1 Chiloscyllium plagiosum | reverse complement strand
ATAGAGACTGTAGTACTATGTGTTCTACAATGGAAAAGACCAGAACATTGAAGGCAGACAGACTGACAGACTGTGGATTGGATAATAACCATTGATGCTGTCAAATTCTACAAAGGCCTGTGAGACTACACTTCCATAAACAATAATGGTATAATGGCCAAATTTCTTAAAGTTACTTTTTTTATTGACCAGCATACTACAAAGGGTTCTTCTGCTCAATCCCCCAAAATAGTGCCATGTGACCGGTTCCATCCATTCAGAAGGCAATCAAGATCTTGCAGCAAACAGTGAAGCACATCCTCAGTATTGCACTGGAGTATCAAACTCCCTCAGTATTGCACTGGAGTATCAAACTCCCTCAGTATTGCACTGGAATACCAAACTCCCTCAGTATTGCACTAGAGTATCAAACACCCTCAGTATTACACTGGAGTATCAAACTCCCTCAGTATTGTACTGGAGTATCAAACTCCCTCAGTATTGCACTGGAGTATCAAATTCCCTCAGTATTGCACTCGAGTATCAAACTCCCTCAGTATTGCACTGGAGTATTAAACTCCCTCAGTATTGCACTGGAGTATCAATTTAGCTCAGCATTGCACTGGAGTATCAAACTCCCTCAGTATTGTACTGGAGTATCAAACTCCATCAGTATTGTACTGGAGTATCAAACTCCCTCAGTATTGCATTTGAGTATCAAACTCCCTCAGTATTGCACTGGAGTATCAAACTCCCTCAGTATTGCACTCGAGTATCAAACTCCCTTAGTATTACACTGGAGTATCAAATCCCCTCAGTATTGTACTAGAGTGTCAAACTCCCTCAGTATTGCACTGGAGAGTCAAACTCCCTGAGTATTGCACTGGAGTATCAAACTCCCTCAGTATTGTACTGGAGTATCAAATTCCCTCAGTATTGCACTCGAGTATCAAATTCACTCAGTATTGCATTTGAGTATCAAACTCCCTCAGTATTGTACTCGAGTATCAAACCCCATCAGTATTGTACTGGAGTATCAAACTCCCTCAGTATTGCACTGGAGTATCAAATCCCCTCAGTATTGCACTGGAGTATCAAATTCCCTCAGTATTGCACTGGAGTATCAAATCCCCTCAGTATTGTACTGGAGTGTCAAACTCTCTCAGTATTGCACTGGAGTATCAAACTCCCTCAGTATTGCACTAGAGTATCAAACTCTCTCAGTATTGTACTGGAGTATCAAACTCACTCAGTATTGCAGTGGAGTATCAAACTCCCTCAGGATTGCACTGGAGTATCAAACTCCCTCAGTATTGCATTTGAGTATCAAACTCCCTCAGTATTGCACTGGAGTATCAAACTCCCTCAGTATTGTACTGGAGTATCAAACTCCCTCAGTAATGTACTGGAGTATCAAACTCCCTCAGCATTGTACTGCGGGTATCAAATTCCCTCAGTATTGCACTGGAGTATCAAATTCCCTCAGTATTGCATTTGAGTATCAAACTCCCTCAGTATTGCACTGGAGTATCAAACTCCCTCAGCATTGTACTGCGGGTATCAAACTCCCTCAGTATTGCACTGGAGTATCAAACTGCCTTAGTATTGCACTGGAGTATCAAACTCCCTCAGTATTGCATTGGAGTATCAAACTCCCTCAGTATTGCACTGGAGTATCAAACTCCCTCAGTATTGTACTGGAGTATCAAACTCCCTCAGTATTTCACTGGAGTATCAAACTCCTTCAGCATTGTACTGCGGGTATCAAACTCGCTCAGTATTGCACTGGAGTATCAAACTCCCTCAGTATTGCATTGGAGTGTCAAACTCCCTCAGTATTGCACTGGAGTATCAAACTCCCTCAGTATTACA
>NW_025215088.1:38892-54345 GCF_004010195.1 Chiloscyllium plagiosum | reverse complement strand
CTCCCTCAGCACCTCAGATAGTGCTCCCTCAATTCCTCAGAAAGTGCTCCCTTAGTGTCTCAGAAAGTGCTCCCTCAATACCTCAGACAGTGCTTCCTCATTACCTCAGATAGTGCTCCCTCATTACCTCAGATAGTACTCTCTTAATACCTCGGAAAGTGCTCCCTCAATACCTCAGATATTGCTCGCTTCGTACCCCAGAAGGTGCTCCCTCAATATCTCAAAAAGCGCTCCCTCAGCAGCTCAGATAGTGCCCCCTCAATACCTCACACAGTGCTTTCTCAAACCCAGAAAGTTCCCCCGCAAGACCTCACTTAGTACTCCCTCAATACCTCAGATAGTGCTCCCTCAATACCTCAGATAGTGCTCCCTCAGTACCTCAGAAAGTGCTCCCTCAGTACCTCAGGTATTGCTCCCTCAATACCTCAGATAGTGTTCCCTCAATACCTCAGATAGTTCTTCCTCAGTACCTCAGAAAGTGCTCCCTCAATAGCTCAGATAGTGCTTCCTCAATGCCTCACATAGTTCTCCCTGAGTTCCTCAGATAGTATTCCCTTAATACTACAGAAAATGCTCCCTCAATACTTCAGATAGTGCTTCCTCAGTACATCAGATAGTGCTCCCTCAATAACTCAGACAGTGCTTCCTCAGTACCTCAGACCGTGCTTCGTCAGTACCTCAGATAGTGCTCCCTCAGTACCTCAGACAGTGCTCCCTCAATACCTCAGATAGTGCTTCGTCAGTACCTCAGGTAGTGCTTCCTCAGTACCTCACATAGTTCTCCCTGAGTTACTCAGATAGTATTCCCTTAATACCTCAGAAAGTGCTCCCTCAGTACTTCAGATAGTGCTTCCTCAGTACATCAGATAGTGCTCCCTCAATAACTCAGACAGTGCTTCCTCAGTACCTCAGATCGTGCTTCGTCAGTACCTCAGATAGTACTCCCTCAATACCTCAGATAGTTCACCCTCAGTACCTCAGAACGTGCTCCCTCAATGCCTTTAATAGTGCTCCCTCAATACCTCAGATATTTCTCCCTCAATGCCTGAGAAATTGCTCCCTCAATACGTCAAATCGTTCTCCCTCAATATCTCAGATAGTGCTCCCTCAATGCCTCTGATAGTGCTTCCTCAGTACCTCTGAAAGTGCTCCCACAATAACTCAGATAGTGCTTCCTCAGTACCTCAGATAGTTCTCCCTCAGTACCTCAGAACATCAGATGGTGTTCCCTCAATAACTCCGATAGTGGTCCGTCAGTACCTCAGATAGTGCTCCCTCAGTACCTCAGATGGATCTCCCTCAGTACCTCAGATAGTACTCTCTTAATACCTCGGAAAGTGCTCTCTCAATACCTCAGATAGTGCTCCCTTCATACCTCAGAAAGTGCTTCCTCAATATCTCAAAAAGTGATCCCTCAGTACCTCAGATAGTGATCACTCAGTACCTCGGAAAATGCTGCCTCAATATCTCAAAAAGCGCTCCCTCAGCACCTCAGATAGTGCTCCCTCAATTCCTCAGAAAGTGCTCCCTTAGTATCTCAGAAAGTGCTCCCTCAATACCTCAGACAGTGCTTTCTCAAACCCAGAAAGTGCCCGCTCAAGACCTCACTTAGTACTCCCTCAATATATCAGATAGTGCTTCCTCATTACATCAGATATTATTCCCTCAATACCTCAGATAGTGCTCCCTCAGTACCTCAGAAAGTGCTCCCTCAGTAGCTCAGGTATTGCTCCCTCAATACCTCAGATAGTGCTCCCTCAATACCTCAGATAGTGCTTCCTCGGTACCTCAGAAAGTGCTCCCTCAATAGCTCAGATAGTGCTTCCTCAATGCCTCAGATAGTGCTTCCTGAGTACCTCAGATAGTGTTGTATCAATACCTCAGATAGTGCTTCCTCAGTACCTCAGATAGTGCTCCCTCAATGACTCAGATAGTGATTCCTGAGTTCATCAGATAGTGCACCCTCAATAACTCAAATAGTGCTCCCACAGTACCTCAGATAGATCTCCCTCAGTACCTCAGATGGCGTTTCCTCTGTACATCAAATCGTGCTCCCTCAATAACTCAGATAGTGCTTGCGCAGTATGTCAGGCAGTACTCCCTCAATACCTCAGATAGTGATTCCTCAGTTCATCACATAGTGCACCCTCAATAACTCAAATAGTGCTCCCTCAGTACTTCAGATACTACTTCCTTAATACCTCAGAGAGTGCCCGCTCAATACATCAAATGGTGCTCCCTCAGTACCTCAGAAAATGCTCCCTCAATATCTCAAAAAGTGCTACCTCAGCACCTCAGATATTGCCCCCTCAATACCTCACATATTTCTCCCTGAGTTCCTCAGATAGTACTCCCTTAATACTTCAGAACGTGCTCCCTCAATACCTAAGATAGCGCTCCCTCAGTACCTCAGAAAATGCTCTCTCAATATCTCTAAAAGTGCTCCCTCAGTACCTCCGATAGTGCTCCCTTAATACCGCAGAAAGTGCTCCCTCAATACCTCAGATAGTGGTCCCTCAGTACCTCAGGTAGTGCTCCCTCAATACCTCAGATCGTGCTCCCTCAGTACCTCAGAAAGTGCACCCACAATACCTCAGATGGTGCTTCCTCAAAACCCAGAAAGTTCTCCCTCACTACCTCCGTGAGTACTCCCTCAATACCTCAGATAGTGCTCCCTCAGTACCTCAGTAAGTACAGCACACCCTCCGTACAGACCGTCTGACAGTGCAGCACTCCCTCAGTACTGACCCTCTGACAGTGTGGTGCTCCCTCAGTGCTGACCCATCTGACAGTGCAGCACTCCCTCAGTACTGACCCTCTGACAGTGCAGCATTCCCTCAGTAGTGACCCTCTGACAGAACAGCATTCCCTCAGTACTGACCCTCTGACTGCAGCATTCCCTCATTAGTGACCCTCTGACAGTGCAGCACTCCCTCAGTACTGACCCTCTGACTCTGCAGCATTCCCTCAGTAGTGACCCTCTGACTCTGCAGCATTCTCTCATTAGTGACCCTCTGACAGTGCAGCACTCCCTCAGTACTGACCCTCTGACTCTGCAGCATTCCCTCATTAGTGACCCTCTGACAGTGCAGCACTCCCTCAGTACTGACCCTCTGACTCTGCAGCATTCCCTCAATAGTGACCCTCTGGCAGAACAGCATTCCCTCAGTACTGACCCTCTGACTCTGCAGCTCTCTTTTTGTACTGACATTTCTACAGTGCGGCGTTCCCTCAGTACTGCCCCTCCGACAATGTGGCACTTCCTCAATACAGATGCTCTCGCAGTGCATCACTCCATCGGTACCGACCCTCCGATAACGTGGAACTTTCACAGCACTCACCCTCCAACATAGCAGAACTCCCTCAGTACTGACCCTCTGAAACAACACTCTCTCAGAACTGACAAACTGACCGTGTAGCACTCCCTCAGAATGTCCCTTTGAGTGTGCATCACTCTCTCAGTACTGACCCTCTGGCAATGCAGCAATCATTCAGTACTGACGGTCCAACACATAGCGTGACGATCCCTCAGTACTGAACCCCTCACCGCGCGGTGATCCGTCAGTACTAATCGCCTCAGAGTGCCATGCTCCCTCAGTTCTAAACCTTTCACAGCGTGGTGATCCCTCAGTCATAACCTTCTCACAGTGCGACACACTGATGGCATGGCCATCCATTAGCACTGACCCTCAGAGAGTTTGCAAATCATCATTACTGACCCTCTCACAGCGCACCAATCTCTCAGTCCGGGCCCTCTCACAATGCTGCACTCCCTCCACACTGATCCTCTGACAATGCTGCACTCCCTACATACTGACCCTCTGACAACTCTGACAATGTTGCACTCCCTCCACACTGATCCTCTGGTAATGATGCATTCCCTCCACACTGACCCTCTGACAATGTTGCACTCCCTCCACACTGATCCTCTGGTAATGATGCATTCCCTCCACACTGACCCTCTGACAATGTTGCACTCCCTCCACACTGATCCTCTGGTAATGATGCATTCCCTCCACACTGACCCTCTGACAATGTTGCACTCCCTCCACACTGATCCTCTGGTAATGATGCATTCCCTCCACACTGACCCTCTGACAATGTTGCACTCCCTCCACACTGATCCTCTGATAATGCTGCACTCCCTTCACACTGACCCTCTGACAATGCTGCACTCCTTCCACACTGATCCTCTGACAATGCTGCACTCCCTCCACACCGACCCTCTGACAATGCTGCATTCCCTCCACACTGACCCTCTGACAATGTTGCACTCCCTCCACACTGATCCTCTGGTAATGATGCATTCCCTCCACACTGACCCTCTGACAATACTGCACTCCCTCCATACTGATCCTCTGACAATGCTGCACTCCCTTCATACTGACCTCCGACAGTGTGGCCCAATCTCAGCACAAAACCTCTGACAGTACAGGACTCCATCATAACTGACTCTCTGACAGTGCAGCACTGCCTCAGTACTGACTCATTGACAGTGTAGCAGTCCCTCAGCACTGACTTTCTGCCTCGGTCCTGCACATCTGACTGTCCAGCAGTGCCTCAGTACTGTCTACCTGACAGTGCAGCACTTTCTATGTACTAAACCTCTGACAGTGCAGCGCTCCAGCAGTATTGACCCTGTGACAGTGCAGCAGTCCCTCAGTACTGACCCTCTGTCAATGAGGCACTTCCTCACTAATGACCCTCTGATGGTGCAGTGCTCTCTCAGTGCAGATCCTCTGATAGTGAGGCTTGCTTGCCGTCTGGACTGAAACTCTGACAGTGTGGTGCTTACTCAGTACTGACCCTCTGACAGTGCAGCACTCCCTCAGAACTGACCCTCTGACAGTGCAGCCCTCTCTCAGTACTGACCATCTGACATTGCTGCACTCTCTCAGTACTGACCATCTGACTGTGCAGCACTCTCTCTGTACTGACTCCCTGAAATTGCACTGACTCAGAATTGACACTCTCACTGTGTAGCGCTCCCTCAGTAGTGACCTTTTGATAATGAATGCTCCCTCAGTACTGACCCTCTGACAGTGTAGTACTCGTTCAGGACTGACCCTCTGATGGTGCAGTGTTCTCAGAGTACAGAGCCTCAGGCAGTGCGGCATTCCCTCTGGACTAAACCTCTGACAATGCAGTGCTCCCTTAGTACTGACCCTCTGACAGTGCAGCACTCCCGCAGTACTGATCTTCTGACAGTGCAGCACTCACTCAGTACTGACCCTCCGACAGTGCAGCACTCCCTCAGTACTGACCCTCTGAAAGTGCAGCACTCCCTCAGTACTGATCCACTGACAGTACAGCACTCCCTCAGCACTGACCCTCTGACAGTGCGGCATTCCCTCAATACTGACGATCTCACAGTGCAGCACTTCCTCAGTACTGAACCATTGACAGTGCAGCATTCCCTCAGTACTGACCCTCTGACAGTGCAGCATTCCCTCAGTTCTGACCCTCTGAGAGTGTAACACTCCCTCATTACTGTCCCTCTGACATTAGTGCACTCCCTCAGTACTGACCCTCTGACAGTGTAGCACTCCCTCAGTACTGACCATCTAACAGTGCAGCGCTACCTCAGTACTCACGCTCTGACAGTGCAACACTCCCTCATTACTGTCCCTCTGACAGTGCAGTACTCCCACATTACTGACCCACTGACAGTGCAGCACTCCCACACTACAGACACTCTGACAATGCAGCACTCCCTCAGCCCTGACCATCTAACAGTGCAGCGCTACCTCAGTACTCACCCTCTGACAGTGCAATACTCCCTCATTACTGTCCCTCTGACAGTGCAGCATTCCCTCAGTACTGACCCTCTGACAGTGCAGCATTCCCTCAGTACTGACCCTCTGACAGTGCAACACTCCCTCATTACTGACCCTCTGACAGTGCATCACACCCTCAGTACTGATCCTCTGACGGTGCAGCACTCCCTCAGTCCTGACCATCTAACAGTGCAGCGCAACCTCAGTACTGAACTTCTGACTGTGCAGCATTCCCTCAGTACTGACCATCTGACAGTGCAGCACTCCCTCAGTAGTGACCATCTGACAGTGCAGCACTCCCACAGTACTGGCCCTCTGACAGTGCAGCATTCCCGCAGAACTGACCCTATGACCTTGCAGCTCTTTGACAGTGCAGCGATCCTTTAGTTCTGAGAATCTAACAGTGTAGTGCTCCCTCAGTACTGACCCTCTGAGAATGCACCGAACCCTCAGTACTGACCTTCTGACAGTGCAGCACTCCCTCAGTACTGACCGTCTGACAGTGCAACACTCCCTCAGTACTGACCCTCTGACAGTGCAGCACTCCCTCAGTACTGACCCTCTGAAAGTGCAGCACTCCCTCAGTACTGACCATCTGACAGTGTAGCACTCCCTCAGTACTGACCATCTAAGTGCAGCGCTACCTCAGAACTCATCCTCCGACAGTGCAACACTCCCTCATTACTGTCCCTCTGACAGTGCAGTACTCCCACATTACTGACCCTCTGACAGTGCAGCACTCCCACAGTACAGACACTCTGTCAGTGCAGCACTCCCTCAGTCCTGACCATCTAACAGTGCAGCGATACCTCAGTACTCACCCTCTGACAGTGCAGCATTCCCTCAGTACTGACAATCTGACAGTGCAGCATTCCCTCAGTACTGACCCTCTGACAGTGCTGCATTCCCGCAGAACTGACCCTATGACCTTGCAGCTCTTTGACAGTGCAGCGATCTTTTAGTTCTGACAATCTAACAGTGTAGTGCTCCCTCAGTACTGGCCCTCTGAGAATGCACCGCTCCCTCAGTACAGACCCTCTGACTGTGCAGCACTCCCTCAGTACTGACCCTCTGATAGTGCAGCATTCCCTCAGTACTGACCCTCTGACAGTGCAACACTCCCTCATTACTGACCCTCTGACAGTGCATCACATCCTCAGTACTGACCCTCTGACGGTGCAGCACTTCCTCAGTCCTGACCATCTAACAGTGCAACGCTACCTCAGTACTGACCTTCTGACAGTGCAGCATTCCCTCAGTACTGACCATCTGACAGTGCAGCACTCCCTCAGTAGTGACCATCTGACAGTGCAGCACTCCCTCAGTACTGACCCTCTGACAGTGCAGCACTCCCTCAGTACTGACGCTCTGACAGTGCAACACTCCCTCATTACTGACCCTCTGACAGTGCAGCACTCCCTCAGTACTGACCATCTGACATTGCAACACTCCCTCATTACTGACCCTCTGATAGTGCAGCACACCCTCAGTACTGACCTTTTGACAGTGCAGCACTCCCTCAGTACTGACCCTCTGACAGTGCAGCAGTCCCTCAGTACTGACCCTCTGACAGTGCAGCAGTCCCTCAGCACTGACACTCTGACAGTTCAGCACTCCCACAGTACTGACGCTCTGACAGTGAGGCACTCCCTCAGTACTGACCCTCTGACAGTGCAGCACTCCCTCAGTACTGACCCTCTGACAGTGCAGTACTCCCTCAGCACTGACCCTCTGACAGTGCTGCACTCCCTCAATATTGACCCTCTTTTTTTCTATTTCATAGACTCTTGTGGAAATTTGGAGACATGGGGTTTGCAGATGCTGAGGAAGCATGAGAGAGACACACAAACCAAATCCTGTCTGAAACTCTCTGTTATAGACTATTCAGCGGCACAGAGTCACAAAGGTGCACAGCTTGGAAATGGACCCTCCTGTCCAACGCGTCCATACCAAACAGATATTCAAATCTCATTTCATTCCATTAGCTAGCATTTGGCTGTTATCCCTTGTTAAGACGGACCCGCGGGGTCCCGTCTTTGCGTGTTCTTTTGGAAGGAGAGACACACACTGGCAACTATGATCAGACGCAGACAGCAATTTATTCACGGAATCTTAACTGGTACAACGAATCAACAGACATGCATTCGTTGGAGAAGGCGTTCTGCCTTCCCGTTCAAAGTTGACACAATTATACTTCGCGCTGCCTGGAGTCCCCGGTCAGTTCGCCTTCCCCATTGGTCCATTCATCTGCGTGCGCTGGGGATCCGTCCTCCTATTGGCCGCATCGAAGTGCCTGTCCAGCTCCTGCTGTGCTTGACAATGGCTCAGCCATCCCTGGGAGCGGTTCCGATCCCGTATTCAATAGTCCATTGTTTCAAGGAATTACTATGCGTCTGACAGGCTGGCCATTTTCAATAGTTTCAGTTTAACTAAATTATCAATTACACTTATCAACTTTAGATTTAAATAGAGCCATTCACACTCACTTGTTACAGGTTCCGATAGAGCAATTCACACTTGTCTAACAGTTACAGATTCCGATCGGTTTCTTTATTAATCCCGAGTTTCGATGGGGCAATTGATACTGGCTGGTATTTACAGGCTCCAAGATTTAATTAACATTATGCATATCCCTTACAAGCTCCAGCAGTCATGCAATCGCCTGCAGCAGCTCACTTGGCTGTTGTTAACCATTTCAGGGCTGGAAGTGTCACCCTCCCGAGCCCTACATTAAACACCCCAGTGAAATCTCCCCAACACCCTCTAAACCCTTCCTATTCACATACTCATCCTGATGCCTTTTAAATGTCACAATTGCACCCATCCCCATCACTTCCTCTGGCAGCTACCTGCATGTCCTTGAACAAGTGCTCAAACATTCATACTGTCGTTACAAACTCGAATAAATACCAACCTGCGAAATGCTAAAATTATCATTTTCAACCCACCCTTTGCTTCTTCATTACGCTGATTTTAACAGAGGTAAAGAAACAGAGTTAGTGACCATCCGCCGTGACCCTGTTATAAAACGTATTTTCACATGTGGCTTGTATGTGATTCCCACACCCTCTAATAGTTGCCTGGAAGATGGGAGTGAGCTGTACTCTCCTGCTGCAGTCCTCGGGTGTCCCACAGTGATGTTAGGGTGGGAGCTCCAGGATTTTGACCTGAACCATGTAAAGAGATCTCTTACTGGAGTGCCGTTTTAAAGTTGGGAAGTTAGTATACACCAGGAGGACCCGAGAGCTGCTGTCTTGTCAGAGAGAGAGGGGCCTGTTGGGTCCCACACCTCAGGTGAAGGGTGAGGTTGAGAATCTGGGACCTTCATTGTAATTTCAGACATGATAGAGATTGAGCCAACAATGTTGGCATCACGAACCTGTTAGCTGTGGTAACTGACTCCCCTTGGTAGCAGAGGGTTTCAATCCCTTTAATAGAGCAAGCATGAGAATTCAACACTAAAATCAATCTGTACGGACGCGCTGGAGACCTGAACCATCAATACAGAGATTGCTGAAGAAACTCAGCATGTCCGGCAGCATCTCTGAAGGGGGAGGGAGAAAGAGACGGAGAGAGTGTTCACCTTTCAATCCAGTGATTTCTGCAGGAAAGTTCCTTCAGAACAGACCGTTTTGAGGAAGGGTCTCTTGAAATGCGAATTGTTCCTCTCTCTCTTCACCGCTGCTACCTGCTGAATTCTGCTGAATTTCCCCACCATCTGTTTGCTTGAAAATTTGACCTGATCCAAGCGTCACTGAGTAATTCAGTCTGTGTTCAATGCCCGGAGGCTGCTCCTGTTGAAAGTTGACAAACAGGTTTAAGGCTTTGTAAGGTATTGTATTCGGAGGGCAGGGTACATGGGAGAACAGATACAGAACACAGGCACTTCACAAAGATCCTTCTCAATGTAACTTTGTGATGTTAATTCAGAAGAAACAGCTCAGACCTAACATTTCAGTTAATCAGCCAAGGGGAGTATATATGTCATGGCAAAGACTTGTTGTACAGACTGTACAGAACAGAACTTTAGTGACTATGTTTGTACGTGAAGTTTTTTTGTGAATAAAGTATCTTTTTGAAATTGATATAAATATTTTTTCGAGGGGGACCAAGCATCTTGAGGTTGTGGAGGCATTGCCCTTGTCCCTAATCTTTCTTAAATAAACGCCAGACAAGTTCGATACTCCCCGGGTATAGACATCAATTGCTTATCAACAGGGAGGAGATGGTGGGATGGTCACGGGGGCTCAGTGTTGCCTCACCCCACCCCGTGTTCGATTCCAGCCTCGGGCTACTGTCTGTGTGGAGTTTGCACAAATCCCCGTGTCAGCCTCCGGGTGCTCCAGTTCCCAACCACTGTCCAAAGATGTGCAGGCTGGGTGGGTTAGCCAGAGGAAATGAAGGGATCCAGGGATAGAAGGGGTAGGGTGGGATGCTCTGCCGAGGGTCAGTATGAACCGGATAGGCCGAATGACCTGCTTACACAGCTTCGGGATTGTATGATCAATCCAGAGACTCAAATACTGTTCTTGGCCCTGGGCTCCAATCTTGGAGGTGGCTGTGGGTCATCACAGTGAGAACAGGTTTGGGGATGAACACGGTCCAAGGGGGCAACAGGTTTGCTTTCTGAGGTGTTGAAGGCATGAATGTTCTGTCGAGGTGCTTTGGGGATAAACATACTGAGGGGATGGTTTCTAAGGTATTGAGGGAGCACTATCTGTCAGTACAGGGTGCAGATGGTCATAGAACACTTCATAGAACATAGAACATAGGACATCGAACAGTACAGCACAGAACAGACCCTTCAGCACTTGATGCTGTGCCGAACATCGATCCTCATGTAAGGTTAACCTAATGTACGAACCCTCAAATTTCTGTGACCATATGCATGTCCAGCAGTCATTTAAATATCCCCAATGACCTTGCTTCCACAACTGCTGCTTGCAACGCATTCCATGCTCTCGCAACTCTCTGTGTAAAGAACCCGCCTCTGACATCCCCTCTATACATTTCTCCAAACAGCTTAAAACTATGAGCGCTCGTGTTAACAATTTCTGCCCTGGGAAAAAAGTCTCTGGCTATCAACTCTATCCACGCCTCTCATTATCTTGTACACCTCAATTAGGTCCCCTGCCTTCCTTCTTTTTTCCACTGAACGAAGTCAGAGCTCAAAAATCTCTCTTTGTTAGATAAGCCCTCCATTCCAGGCAGCATTCTGGTAAACTTCCTCTGAACCCTCTCCAAAGCATCCACATCTTTCCTATAATAGGGCGACCAGAACTGGACACAGTATTCCAAGTGTGTTATAACCAAAGTTTTATAGAGCTGCATCAAGATCTCACGGCTCTTAAACACAATCCTCCTGTTAATGAAAGCCAAAACACCATATGCTTTCTTAACAACCCTGTCCAATTGGGTAGACATTTTAACGGATCTATGTACCTGCACACCAAGATCCCTCTGTTCCGTCACACTGCCAAGAATCCTGTCTTTAATCCTGTACTCAGTTTTCAAATTTGACCTTCCAAAATGCATCACCTCCATTTATTCAGGTTGAACTCCATCTGCCACCTCTCAGCCCATCTCTGTATCCTGTCAATGTCCCGCTGCAGCACACAATAACCCTCTATACTTTCAACGACAGCTTCAACCTTTGTGTTGTCTGCAAACTTTCTGACCCCTCCTTCAATCCCCTCATCCAAGTCATTAATAAGAATTACAAACAGTGAAGCCCAAGGACAGAACCCTGTGGAACACCACTCACCACTGACTTCCAGGCAGAATGTTTTCCATCTACTACCACTTGCTGTCTTCTGTAGGCCAACCAATTCTGTATCCAGACAGCTAAGTTTCCCTTTATCCCATTCCTCCTGACCTTCTGAATGAACCGACTATGGGGAACCTTATCAAATGCCTTACTGAAGACCATATACACCACATCCACAGCTCGACCCTCATCAACTTGCCTAGTCACATCCTCAAAGAACTCAGTAAGGTTTGTGAGGCATGACCTACCCCTCACAAAGCCGTGTTGATTGCATTAAATCAAGCCATGCTCTTCCAGATGCTCATAAATCCTGTCCCTTAGAATCCTTTCTAACTCCTTACAGACGACAGACGTGAGAGTGTCTGGTCTGTAGTTGCCGGGGATTTCCCTATTTCCTTTCTTGAAGAGAGGAATTATAGTTGCCTCCCTCCAGTCCTCAGGTACGACGCCGGTGGAGAGCGAGGATGCAAAGATCTTCGCAAGCAGCGAAGCTATCACATTTCTCACTTCCCAAAGCAGCCGAGGACAAATCTGGTCTGGCCCTGGCGACTTGTCAATCTTAATGTTTGTCAAAATGTTCAGCACATCAGCTTCCTCAATCTCTATCTGTTCTAGCATGCTTACCTGCTCCTCAATGGTTTCATTCACTACAAGGTCCTTTTCTTTAGTAACGACAGAAGCAAAAAACTCATTTAGGGGGTTCCCCTGCCTCCTCAGACTCTTCACACAAGTTCCCTATGCTATCCCTGATCGGCCCTACTCTTTCTTTGATCATTGTCTTACTCCTCACGTACATATAAAATGTCTTTGGATTCTCCCTAATCCTTCCTGTCAAGTCTTTTTCCTGCCCAATCCTGGCTCTCCTCAGGCCATATTTGAGCTCCTTTCTCGCCTGCCTGTAATCCTCTAGAGCTGACCAAGACCCTTCCTTCCTCCACCTTACATAAGCTGCCTTCGTTCTTTCGAAAAGAAGCACCTCCGCTCTCGACATCCAAGGTTCCTTTATCTTGCTCCTTCTTGCCTGTCTCAGAGGGACATATTTATGCATCACTCGCAACAACTGTTCCTTAAACCGTCTCCAAATGTCTGTCGTGGCCTTTCAATGGAATAATTTCTCCCAGTCCATGGTTCTCAACTCACGTCTGATAGTATCATAGTTTCCTTTTCCCCTATTAAATATCCTCCTATTGTGCCTGCTTCTCTCCTTCTCCATAGCTATATAGAATGTGAGGCAGTTGTGGTCACTATCACCACAATGATCTCCCACCGCAAGATCTGACACCTGCCCCGGTTCATTGCCGAGCACCAAAATCAAAATGGCCTCTCCCCTCGTCGGCCGCTTCAAGGTGCTGAGTTAGGAAACCCTCCTGAACACACCTTACAAAACCTTCTGCTCGAAGGAGGTTCCAATCAATATTGGGAAAGTTAAAGTCACCCATTACAACAAACCTATTACACTCACTCTTTCCCAAAATCTGCCGATCTATGCTTTCTTGAATCTCCCTGCTGCTGTTGGGGGCTGTAGTAAACCCCTAATGAGGTGACTGCTCCCTTACTGTTCCTAAGTTCCACCCATACTGACTCAGTGGGAAGACCCTCCTCGACAATGGTAACTTCTGTGATACCTTCTCTGATTTCCTTTCTGAATTCATTGCATGTGGTGTCCCTCAAGGGTTGGCCAGCTCGGTGGCTCAATAGTGAGCACTGCTGTCTCACAACACCAGGGACCCAGGTTCGATTACAGACTCGGGCGACTGTCTGTGTGGAGTTTGCACATTCTCCCAGTGTCTGTGTGGGTTTCCTCCGGGTGGTCCGGTTTCTTCCCACAGTCCAAAGATGTGCAGGTTAGGTGAAATGGCCATGCCAAAGTGCCTGTAGTGTTAGGTGCATCAATCAGTGGTAAACGTATGGGAATGGCTCCGGATGGGTTCCTCTTCGGAGGGTCAGTGTGGACTTGTTGGGACAAAGGGACTGTTTCCACACTGTAGGGAATCTAAGGATCTATCCTTGGACCCTCCTTTTTCTCACTGACATACTGCCAGGAGGTGACATTGTCCAAAACCGCTGCGTTAGGTTTCATATTTAAACTGACACTGCCCAAGTCCCTCTCCCCATCATCCCTCTCCATTACCTGGCTGTTACTCAGTTATCAAACTGCTTATCACATTCCCACTACTCGGTTAGCTGCAGTTTTCTCCAATGAAACAGTGTAATGGTTAGAACCATTGCCTTCAGTTGCTATTACAAATTCCTTTCCCTTACTGCTGAGCCCCTCCCTCCCACCGAGAAATATCTGAGGTAGAACTACATTCTTCACAATATTGCTGTTATATCTGACCCCAAGGTGACCTTCTGATCAGACATCCACACAATCCCAAACACCAGGAATTCCAATCTCTAAAACGTTCCTTGTCTTCCCCTCACCCCAGCTCCATTGCTACAGAAACCCCTGGCCCGTGTCGGTAATACCTTAAACTTGACGAATCTGAAGCCGAACGTTTGATTCCGTGACTGACCCAGAATCAGCTGCTTCCTGTGTTACCTGCACAATTACGCCCTGATCCCTTTGTGGTGCAGCTTTCTACAGTTTCCACCATTTAAATATCACTCTGTTCTTTTATTATCCCCTCCAAAATGACCAGCTTCCCATTTTCCCAAATTATACTCCATCTGGCAACTTGTTGCCCCCTTCTCCTGTGCATCTCTCTCTCACTTCATAATCCTCTTAGACATTTAAAGTTATGCCTTTTCTGACAGATATCCCCACCCCCCAATTCTTCTAACCGTTTACTGGGAATCCTGGGCAGTGGGAAGCGTGCAGTGTTGCTCTGTTTTCCATTAGACTCTATGAGATGACTGGGAGGAGCTTGCTGCCCATTGGTCAGAATGGAGACAACTTGCCCATCGAGCTGCATGAGCCTTTCACTCCCCATGTCTTATTGATGAGGCACAGCGACAGCACGGAAGGAAAGGAAAGGAAGGAAATCCTGCTCTCCACATCTCACTGACTCTTGGATCATTCTGTCCCATCTATGAAAGATCTGCCCTGTTCAGTCACATGAAGTCGCAAAGTGGAAATTCCTAGAAACCCACATAGATTTCCCTCTGAACTAACTGCTGTCCTCCACAAGGGGTAATGTGTCCAGTCATCATGGGCCAGGAGGAGGGGATGGTGTGAGTTTCTAACCTGAACTGACAGTGATGGATTTTATAAACTTGTATTACAGGATACTACAGGTGGACATTCAGATGGTAATCTCAGTAATGTAACGCCAAACTCTTACTCAATTCATCAGGACCTGGATATTCACATTGTGCGTGAACATTGTGTTCCAGCTCAATCCCATTTACTGCATAAAAGTTCTCCTTTCAATCATCCCATTCTCTCAATAGTGCTCCCCACACCTTCAATGTGTCCTGTAATCCTTGTATAATGAGCTGATGGGTGTAAGGTTTATTATTATAACGGGTAACGTTTGTAAACCCCTCTGTCACAGCTCCCCAAATTTCCTTTACTACAAGGAGAGCAACCTCACTTTCTCCAAACACCTGATTCCCCAATGTCTGTTTGCTCTCTATAAGGTACACATCAGAGTTGTGTTGGAACAGTGCCCAGTCACCTACATCAGTGCAGCCCCCCTCCCCTCGCCCAGCAATGTTAAAGAAAGGTAACATCCTCCAGGACAAAGCACTGGGCCTGAGTGGTGTCCCATCCACCACACTTAGCATTCCCTCTCCCCACCCTCGAGGTACAGTGACTTCATGTCTGTAGAGGCAAAGTCAGTAATGTCCTACCACCCCACCAATCTCCATGTACAGCGCATCTTCCGCCGTCACTCCGCCACCTCCAAACAGACCCCAGCACCAAGGGTATATTTCCCTCCCCTCCCCTATCAGCTTTCCGTAGAG
>NW_025215088.1:6541-24771 GCF_004010195.1 Chiloscyllium plagiosum | reverse complement strand
TCCAGTGTCTGCGTGAGCTTATTCTGGATGATTTGGTTTCCTCCCACAATCCAAAGTGTCCATGTCAGGTGTATTGGCCATGATTAATTGTTCATAGTTTTCAGGGTTGTGTGGGTTAGTTGCCTTCGTCAGGGTAAATGTATAATAATAGGGTAGAGGAATGGGTCTGGGTAGGTTACTCCTCCGAGGATTGGTGTGGACTTGTTGGGGCGAATGGCCTGTTTGCAAATTCTAAACCTAATTTGGTATTATCGATTTAGAACCGGACAAGAGTCCCCAGTTTGCTATAGTCGAACCAGACTGCCTCAAACTATTTTAAGAAGGTAGCTTGGATGCCAAACTTTCCTTATTTTAAAGGTAGATGTGAGTTGGGTGTTCTAGATGTCAAACTAGTCAAACCACTCACCATTAAGCAAAACACAATATATTTAAACACTCTAATGAAAATTCATAAAAACTAAAGATGAATTTAGAATAATTTAACTATTGGAAATCTTAACCGATTAATGGATACAGTACCTTCGACTAATGAACTGTTCCAATATACTAACATCCCGTAAACACACCCCTTGGCAAAAAGGAACATTCAGACATGCGTTCTTGCATACAGTTCTCCAATCCAGGAGGAAACAGCATCAAATGAGGTTGCAAAGAGAATAGTAGCTAGGGGTAATTTACTAAAACTTACAACCCTTCTGGGACCCCAAGCACCTGGTGATTATTATAGCTACAATTAAAAAAAAACTAGAAAGCCTGGTCTGTGCCCGCTGGCCATTGTTACTACTACTTATTTAAAAACCCTAAAAGCCCCGTAAGTTATTTATTTGAGCCGTTTTCAGTAGGAAATTTGGCCTTTAAGACCTCTTACTAAAAAAAAAGGAGAAAATAATCTTTTATTAAAAACGTAACAGCATTATCAGGCAATTTATATGCCTGGTCCTTTACTCAGTGGGCTTCCTCGTGTTACTGATCACAAGTTCACCTGAGAGGGACAGCCACAGGTACAGGCCAAGTTACAAGATGTTTCTCATAAATTCTGAAACACGCCTGTCTATGGACCATCACATGGGACATACCAGGAAGTGAACAACAGCTTGACACACCCCATTTCATTATTTCTGAGCGACACAATGCCAGCACTCGATACACTAGGGAGCCAAAACCCAAAGCCAGGGCAAGATACAAAGGGACAGAGAGATTCACATTAAAGACAGAAACAGACAGATAATTAACTGAAAAGATGTTGTGGAAATATGTGGAAAAAGGCAGGGCAGTGGGACTAACTGGAGAAGTGAGATCTTCGTGAGTAAAATTACAAGAATGAGAACATTGAATAAAGGCATTGTCAGATCAGCTGAAATGGTTTGTTAAATCAAATTCTGAATCTGCTTCACAGAACACCACAAACAACATAAACTGGGACAAGATGACAGCCCAGCATGGAGAGCTATGCACACCATGCTCGTGTGTTGCCCAGCAAACTGCAATATCTGCCCAGCATGAGAGTATTGCAAATTTTACTATCATATGCTAACTATACTCGCATCAGATTACTGCCTACAATGGGAAGGTTTGCTCTCTCTGCCTGTGTGTGTTTTCATCAGAGACTGAGAGAGAGAGTGTGTGTGTGCGCGCGATAGGCGTGGTTGAATGCAAAACTCATTGTTTGAGAAGGAACGCACATGGAGAAAACAATTTTAAATACGTACAACTGGCAGGCTTTTTGTTAATCAGTAGAGAGAACGATGGAAGTTTCATGGACAGATGAGGTAAAGTGTTTGAGAATGTTAAAATAAAGGCATTGCCAGACAAAACAGCAATATTCATCGGCGTGCACATGGATGGGAGTTTGGTGTGAGCTCGAATCAGATTTGCTTGGGCATGTTTGAAGCCGGGAGCGTCAGCAGCAGATTATTGGCTTCATAGCTCAAAATTCAAACAGCAGATGGAATAAACCAGTGAGAAGTATTCTGGAGTGGTGAGAATTTCAAGTTAGAAATGGTCAGGGAGTGGTGTCAAGAATCAGCTCATCGTCAAAAGGATCTCCTACAGTTGTGACTTGTCTGCTTCAGCTGCTCTTAACAGCAAAGGCAATGATACAATGCATTGTGGTTCTCCCCTGAAACTGAATAGTGCAACATAGAGACCCATAAGTAACACTGCCAGAGCAGAGAGCGAGACAGTAATTGAACACATTCATTGATGCAGTTAGCAGTAGTCTGTAGAGTGAATATCTGGATTGAGAGATTAAACAGGAACAATAATAGTGACAGGAAGTGTAGACTATATGAAATAATAATAATACAGTCATAACTGGTTTATAGAAAACAAAATCTGGATAGTGAAACTCACCAGGAACACCAACGATAGCCAGGAAGGGATAATAAAAGTATTGAATAATGAGAAGACCGTAATAGATCTGCGATGATAATGACAACCAATCAAATGCAGAAAGATGCCAAACATAATGGCACGGTGGCACAGTGGTAAGCAATGCTGCCTCGCAGCGCCAGAGACCTGGGTTCAATTCCCACCTCAGGCGACTCTCTGTGTGGAGTTTGCAAATTCTCCCTGTGTCTGCGTGGGTTTCCTCCGGGTGATCCGGTATCCTCCCACAATCCAAAAATGTGCAGGTTAGGTGAATTGGCCATGCTAAATTGCCCGTAGTGTTAGATGAAGGGGTAAATGTAGGGGAATGGGTCTGGGTGGGCTGCGCTTTGGCGGGTCGGTGTGGACTTGTTGGGCCGAAGGGCCTGTTTCCACACTGTAGGGAATCTTCTCTAATAATCGGATAAGCTCCTGTCTAATGTTGGAATATTACTGTCTAATGTTCTCAGATTCTGATCCATTGTTGGCACATTCCAGTCTAATGTTCACAGATTCTAATCTCTCCTCCCTCTCTCTCTGGATCTGCTGATCCCTGTCAGTGCTGTCGGTGATGCTCCCGCTCAGGTTATGGGTTGACACATTGAACGGAGCCCATTTATCATTAAAAGATGGAAACCCTCCACTGGCATAATTAGAATCCATGGAGATTGGCATTAATCGCAGTCACTGAACAAATGGACTCAGTTAACCAATTCAATACACACTTTTCATTTACTGGTTTTGGATGGAATGGATGAGTGTTACTGAGGGATGGACCATAAATCTTTCAATATTTTAAATCTTTTTTTCCTTGTATATGAGAGTATTAACAGAACACTTCAGCAGTCTATATATGTTCCACTATGTTTCTGAAAGGAGGCAGTTATAAAATAACAGATCGGCTGCGTAAAAAAAAGTCGGGTGGGCAAGGTTCTAGATATCTGAACACAAAATGCGGTACTTATTGACCAGTGTGAGGCTACTCCTGGTTTTAATGCCCAGTTGTCAAATCCTTTGTAACCTTGAGACAGGGCATTGAGACTGCTGCTTAGGAACAGGCCATTTTCCTATGGGCCTCTTAGAGAGGGATAGGAGAAGGCCATTCAGCCCATATTAGTCTGTTGCTACTTGAAAAGGTGGAAAGTTGGAATATTGGCACATTTTGTCAACAGAATCATTCAAAACAAAGAGATGTGTCGCTGCAGCTGTATGAGGTGTTACTGTGAGGGCACCTGGAGAACATTGTGTTGTTTGTGTTTCTGTAACTGAGAAGGAATGAGCCTCCATTAGATACAGTTTGCCGGCTGCTCGTAATCCACGGGTTGCTGTGTCTCGGATCTGTTACACAGGGACAGGAGGAGGCCATGCAGCCTCTCGATTGTGTTATAGAAGAGCTGGAGGAGACCATTAAGCCTCTTGAGTCTATCAGAGAGGGACAGGAGGAGCCCATTCACCATTTCCAGTGTATTACAGAAGGACAGGGGGAGCGTATTCAGTCTCTTGAGCCCGTTATAGAGGCGCAGGAAGTGTTTATTTAACTTTCAAGTCTGTTACGCGTAAATATTAGTTTTAAATAAGTTATGGAATAGGAAATACCTGATGTCAACATTAAAGTTCTAACTTCAAATGAGACCAATTTTGAAAATGTTAGACGAGCCTGTGAAAGGCTGATTGGGATACCCTATTCACAGGTAAAGGGATGGTTGGAAAATGCAAGGCCATCAATACGTGGTTTCAGAGAGTCCAGAGCCAATGTGTTCCTATTAGTGAGATGGGCAAGGCTGGTGAGTGCAGAGAGTGCTGGATGGCTAGATATATTGATGCTCGGGTGAGGAAACAGCCTATTCGGCCCATTGAGGCCACACCGAACCTCTAAACAGTATCCCACTGGACAAATCCCTACTCTATCCCTCTGAGCCTGCATTTCCCTTGGCTAATCCACCTCGGCTGCACATCCCTGGGTACTATACACAATTTAGAATGGCCAATCTACCCTTATCTGTATATCTTTATACTGCCGGAGGAAAACATAACATCCGGAGGAAACTCATGCAGACCCGGGGAGAATGTGCAAACTCCACACAGGCAGTCATTCAAGGATCGAATTAAACCCAGATCGCTGTGCTCTGAAACAGCAATGCTTGTCACAGAGCTACTGTGTCACCTTGTGGTGCAGGTTCTTTGTTCCTTGAAAGTGCCGTCACAGGTAGACAGCGCAGTGAAGAAGGTACTTGGTGATCTTTTCTTTATTGGTGCGTGCTATGAGTCTAAACATTTTCTCGACATGTTGCATCTGTACAGGACATTGGTTTGGCCACTTTTGTAATACTGCCTTTAATTCTGGTCTCCCTGCTGTCGGAAAGATGTTGTCAAACTTGAAAGAGTATAGAAGAGATTTAAAAGAATGTTGCAGGTGTTGGAGGGTTAGAGTTACGGGGAGTATTTGAATAAGCTGGGGCTATTTTCATGTGTTGAGTCTGAGGGGTGACCTTAAAGAGGTATATAAAATTATGAGGGGAATAGATAAGGTAAACAGTCAACGTCTTTTCCCAGAATAGGCGAGTCCAAAATTAGTAGACAAAGGTTTAAGGTGAGAGGGGAAAGATTTAAATAGGGACATGAGGGACAATATTTTCACACAGAGACTGTTGCGTGTATGGATTGAACAGCCAAAAGAAGTGGTGGAGGCAGGTACAGTTATACCATTTAAAAGGTATTTGGATGGATACATGCCTGGGAGATAGGCCAAGTGCTGGCAAGGGAAACGAGATTCATTTAGGATATTTGGTCGGCATAGACGACCGGACTGAAGGATCTTTTTCTGTGCTGTACATCTCTGAGACTCTATTGCCTCTTGAGTGTATAACACAGGAAGAGGAGGAGCTTCTTCGGCTTCTGAATTCTGTCAGTCAGCTTGTTTGTTCAATTGCTGAGAGGAAAATACAAAAATACATCATTCAGATTTTGATGGTGATTTCCAGAATTAGGAGAATGGCTTTTAGTCAAGAGAAGCTGTAAAGAAGGTGAAGAGACTATTCATTCCCTCCGTTCCATTCCACAGGAGCAGGAGGTGAGCACAGAGCTATTGGAGCCTGTTACACAGGAACAGGAGGAGGACATCCATTTTCACAGACTTGGGATCAGGAGGCAGTCATTCAACTGCTCGAGACTGGGACATAGGAACAGGAGGCAGTCATTCAACTGCTTGAGACTGGGACACGGGAACAGGAGGCAGTCATTCAACTTGTTGAGACTGGGACATAGGAACAGGAGGCAGTCATTCAACTGCTCGAGGCTGGGACACAGGAACAGGAGGGAGTCACTCAACTGCTCGAGACAGGGACACAGGAACAGGAGGGAGTCACTCAACTGTTCGAAACTGGGCCACAGGAAAATCCGTCGACTAGTGAGGCCCCAGGCTCCTGTTACGCAGGAACAAGAGGAGGTGCCTCACTTCCCACCAGTATGGGACATTGGGAGAGAAGAGGAGTTTGCTTGGAACAAACATAAATACATGAATAAGTTGCGTTCGTGGTCCATTCAATCCTGCCCCACCATTCACGTAGACCACGGCTGATCTGATTGTGATTTCCTCATTCCATTTTACGGAGACTGTCCTCTCTGCAGCCTCTGCTCCATTGTTGGTCATGTTGCACACCCAGATGCTTTAACAACAGTCACCATCACTCATCCAGAGGGTCGGGTCTAAGGATGAGTCAGGATTTGAAGGGTCCAATCACAAGATTGAGAACACAAAATAAAGGTCTTGCCAGATGTTTAGTTCTCTCACATTCGCAATCAAACTCACATAACCAGCCCATCCATAATACATTCAGGATAGAGCACTGTGTAGATATGGCTAGCGTATTGCTGAATGCAACCCAACAATATCCAGAATGGAACTCTGTGCAGCCCACACCAATACTTGATCTATAATCCTGGGATAAATGTCCAGCGTGGGGAGCTGTGCAGACCGCACTGGTTCATTCATATATAAACACAGTTGTTCCATTTTTCGGCAACACTGTGTTAGATCACGGCCCAGTGTGGATAAACTTGCAGCCCATGCTGGAAGTGACAGGATATGCAGCTCCCATCCAGTTACAGCTCCATATCTCCACTATACCTTGACAAGGGGTGCTGCAGATGTGAAAATCATTGCAAGGGAGAGATGTAAATGGAAACAGTTGAAATACCAATAGTTCTGATTAAGGCGAGTATCACACAAGTATTTAACGATGAAATAACTGAGATAATATCCGATGAGGTTTTGTGAATGGTACAAGGAAGTAAGAGGGGAATGGTGATGTTATAGTTGTTGCACTAAAAGCCTCCAAATCATCAATGGGAATTAGAGGAACAAATATGCAGGGAAACTGGTGAGAGTAGCAGGAGCATTAGGATTGTCATAATAGGTGATTTAAATTTTCCTAACATAGACTGCGACATTCAGATGGTTAAGAACTTCTATGGAACATAATTTCTTAAGCTTGTTCAGGAAAGTTTCCCCAAGCAGTATATATAGGTTCCTCCACGGGAAGGGACAAACTCGACCTACCGTTGGGAAGTAGTGATGGATATGTGACGGTGGTAAAGTAGGTGGGGGGGGGGGTATTTTGAGAAAAGTGACGAGCGTTGTATTAATTTTAAAATAGTTATGGGAGGGACAAAATTGGTCTCCAGATTCAAGTTCTAAATTAGAGCAAGGCATATTTTGTTGGAAATAGACAGGGGATTGCAGGGGTTAATTGGAGTGGTTTGTTTTCAGGTAAAATAATATTGGGCACGAGGGAGGGCTGTATGGGCACGAGGGAGGGCTGTAAAAGTGAGATAGCTCGAGTTCAAGAATTACATGTTCCTGTGAGAGTGAAGGGAAAGTGAGGCTGGAAGAGAAAACCCTGGATGACAAGAGATATTGAGGCTCGAGCCAGCAAAAATGAGGCGTGGCTCAGGTACAGGAAGCTGGAATCAAGGGAATCCCTGCAGGTACACGGCGGATGCAGGAGTTTACTGAAGAAGGAAATCAGCAAGGCAAAAAGTGGGTATGAGATAACCTTGGCTGAGAAGATTAGGGTGAATCCAAATTCACTATAGTAAAGAAAACGAACAACTAGAGAGAGAATAGGACGCCTTAAAAACCAAAATGGGCACTCATGTGTAAAACCTCAAGAGATGGTTGAGGTCCTCAATTTCCCCTCTGTGTTTACCATGAAGAAAGACATGAAGGCCTGTGACCTTTGGGAGGTTAGTTGTCATATCTTGGTACTGTCCATATCATAGTAGAGATGCTCTTGGACATATTAGAATGCATAATGTCAGATAAATCTCTTGGCCCTGACCAGATATATCCAAGAGCAGTGCAAGAGGCGAGAGAAGACAGTTCAGGGGCCAAGGTCCCGGAAGACTGGGCGGTAACAAATGTAGTGCAAGAAGGACTGCAAATAAATGCCTGGGAAATATAGACCAGTAAGCTTCACATCTGTTTTCGGTAAACCACTTGAGAAGATTCTGAGATACAAGATATTCATGCATTTGGAAAGACAGAGTTTGACTTGGAGCAGTCAGCATAGCTTTGTGCGTGGCAGATCATGCCTTACAAATTTTGTTAGAGTTTTTTGAGGAAGTGACCAGGAGGGCAGGGCGGTGGACATAATCTATATGGATTTCAGTAAGGCCATTGGTAAGATTCCACATGAAAGGCCACTCTAGAAGGTTAGATCGCACGGTCTCCAAGGTAAACTGGCAATTTGGCGACGCAATTGGTTTCACATTATGAAGCAAATGGCTATGGTGGAGGTACGCTTGTCGGACTGGAGGCCTGTGACTAGTGGAGTGCCTCAGGGGTCGGTACTGTCCCCATTGCTGTGTGTTATCTAAATCAATGATTTAGACGAGAGAGCACAATGCAGGTTAGTAAGTTTGCAGATGACACTAAAATAGGAGGCATTGTTTACAGTGAGGAACATTATCAGAAATTGCAGCAGTACCTTGATCAGCTGGGGAAGTGGGCTGAGAAATAGCAAATGGAGTTGAATATAGATAAGTGCGACATCTTCCATTTTGGAAAGTCAAGTTCAGGTGGGAGTTTAATGGTGAATGAGAGGGTCTTAAGGCGTGTAGTGGAACAAAAGGACGTTGGAGGTCATGTGCACGGTTGTCTGAATTTGAGTCGCAGATACACAGGACAATGAAGAAGGTTGTTGGCACACTAACCTACATCAGGGCTTTGAGTAAAGAAGTTGGGACGTTATGTTGCAGTTGCACAGTATGTAAGTAAGGCTGCAGTTGTAGTATTGTGTTCAGTTTTGTTCACCTTGCTCTAGAAAGGATATTATTGAACAAAAAAGAATGTAGAAAGAATTTACAAAGATGTTTTCTGGGCTAAAGGGTCTGAGTTATAGGGAGAGGTTGGACATGTTAGAACATATTTCTTTACAGCATAGAAAACTGAGGAGATTTATTTTAAAGCGTAGCTCTTATCAAGTCATGAGAACCATGCATAGGGTGAATATTTCAAATTTTTTTGCAATGTTGGGGAACCAAGGACGAGAGGACATCTGTTAATGTTTGGAGAGAACAAAAATAAAAAAGGAACCTGAGGGTAAACGTTTTTACACAGACTGTGTTTTGCATATGGACTGAGCTGCCAGTGGAAGTGGTTGAGGTGGGTACAATAACAACATTAAAAAGGTATTTGGATAAATACATGGATAGGAAAGGAGCAAGGGCAGGGAAATGGGGTGAGTGTGGATGCACATTTTGGTCGGCATGTACCAGCTGGGCCGAAGGGCCTGTTTCCATGCAGTAGAAATTTATGACTGTAAATACGTGCGTTTCGGGATAGAGACAGACAGGGACAGACTGAGAAAAAATGTCATGGAAAGGTATGTTCAGAATGCTGATATGAAGACATTTCGATAGTATCATGCAACACGGGTCAGTATTATGAAGAATTATGAGTGAATGGAATATTGCTGTGAGTTCAAGCGATGGAGAGTTTTGAATGAACATTTGTTCTGCAGCTTTGTAACTGGGAGTGAGGACAGCAGAGTCTCGGCTCATTGAGCTGCATAAAACAGTAATTTGTCTCAGTGTCATTTTCATTGAGTGTGACAGAGGGATTGTCTGTACGAAGCTGAGCTCATTTCCTGGTGCTATCTTATCGAACTCACCTCAATAAATACCACCCACCCCACCCACATCTCATTGAATGTCAGCCCGATCCTCCCAGCCATCATGATTGGAGGTACGCACAATCGCCCGGATGTCCCTAGAGATTCCGTGTTCCTTGGCACTGGTGCCATCTTTAAAAGGCCAAGGGGCACACGGCTGAGCTTTCTCAGTTTGGAGCTGCACTGTATAGTTTACCCCGAGCATGGCAGATAAGGGGCAATTATGACACAGTTTGTTGACGGTGCATGGTGTGCATAGTGGATTCTGGATTAGTGGTGCTGGAAGAGCACAGCAGTTCAGGCAGCATCCAAGGAGCTTCGAAATCGACGTTTCGGGTAAAAGCCCTTCATCAGGAATAGTGGATGGGCTAGTACAGAGGGGGACTATTCCCTTCCGAGATTGGGACATACCACCAGACCCATCGAGCATGGTCTGTGATCAGCACCCAGCTCAGTACAGTTTCTGCGGCCTGAAGAAATGTCCAGCAATACAGGACAAGCATCAATAACCTTCCCCGCTCTGTCAGGATAAGGATCACCGTATTCTCTCTGCACCCTCACACTCACTGTATATCTGTTATAGCACGAACAAGGCTCATGCTCCACCACTTTCACTGTGGCATGCAGCATCTTTGCTCTCTCTCTCTCTCTCTCTCTATCGCCTTTGCAATAACCCCCACACAGTTAAAGAATATTCCAGAGAATACCAATTATGGAATGTTCCAAGTGTTCCAAATAATGCCAAGTTTCAGGAAAATGGCAGTGCCCCAGTGTGTAACACATAAGAGGAAGGAGTAGAGATGCACGTTTTCCAAATCGCACACATTTCAAACCATGTTGAGGCCATTCTGCCCTTCAAACATGCTCTAGCATTTAATAAGGTCCCGGCTGATCTGATGCTTTTCTCAGCTCCTTGTTACAGGAACTTTAAGTCATTTAGCCCCCGGGGTTCCTGTCACACTCCAGACGGCACTCATGCAAATCATTAAGCCACTGATTCCAGTGCGCTTAGTGCAGTTCTGTGATGATATCAGGGATAGGAGAAACAATTGTAATCGTTCACAGGGTGAATAACTAGTAAATATAATCACCTTCACTAATTCACTCCAATCGACCCCACATTGTGAAGCGGACAATTTCGCAAAGAAAACACACTTGTTCTCATGAAGCTTTCATTCCCCCTGTGTCTGCGCAGCCATTCATTGGGAATACCGCTGATCTGATAAAATTTATATCTACATTCGTGCTTTTCCTCGATAGCTCGAGGTAAACTTGAGCAGAATAAAAAAAGTCGTGTATTCTCATTAATTTGGGAGTTTCGCGGCTGTACCACTCAGTTTCTCTGAATGGTAACTGAGAATATGTGATCGTTGTCAGCAGTGGTTGCTTCCACATGTGAGGTAACTGGTGAAGTAAATGATGTTAAACTACATAACTATTGAAACATGCATTTCAACAATATTCCAGACTATCCTCTCACCCTATGACATTCTGTGGAAAACAGTTCATCTCAGTCGTTAACATACACAATGTTGGAAACTACACAGCATCTAGAAATATCGAATTAAAGTTTCAGCCCATTCTGAGTTCCTACATCTCGTTCCAGACTTCGCCAAGTGGTCTACTTCTGTTTGTGTTGCTGTTTCTGACTGATCCTCTGCCACTGTAAGTATTTTTAATTGCATTGGTTTGCGTGATGCCGCGTTAGTATTCAGTGGTCAATACTTTGCTTTATGGCTGCATCAGTACGTTTAGAATTCGAGTCATGGTGCGTAATACTTTCCCCATTTTACGCTGGGTGACATGTACTAAATCCACACAGCATGGAATCATTTGTTTTCACATCAAACATTCTACAAGGTGATGATTTTCTTCCTTCAGAACCTGCTCTCACACATTTCAGCGTGTTTTATATATAAGGATTCGAAACTACCTATTGTCGAATATTTTTGTTTTTTATCCGGCACTTACTGACCCTCCTCTCGATCTCCTCTCCAAGTTGCCTCAGACACTGCGCAATCTAATATTTACTTTCACATTGACCCCATTCAATCTGTGATTCTGCAGTCATTGTGGCTGAGTGCACGTGCTCCAATCTCAGCATTGGCAACTTCAAACTAATCGATTGTGTTCCATGACGCGGTTGCATGATCAAAGCTCACGTAGCAACTTTAACTAACATGAACCAGAGATTCTTGGAGCACCAGTATCAGGAAATGAGAGGAGTTCGGTGAATTGGCCATGCTAAATTTCGCATCGTGTTCAGGGATGTGTAAGTTAGGAGCTTGAGTTAGGGGTAAATACAAAATAAAATGTCAGGAGAATAGTTCTAAGTTGAGTTATTCTTAGAACGGCCTATTTCCACACTGTAGGAGTTCCATGGTTCTATGAAAAGGACACAGGATAGTACTGAGCAAAATAGAGTTTGTTGGAAAAGTGTTGTGACTTTTGATCATTTGTTTAATTTGCTCATTCGCCTCCAAATGGACTATTGTATGCAGTCTGCAAGTCACTTTACAAAGGAGATGTGATAGCACTGGAAACGGTTTAGAAGAGATTTTTCAGGATATTGTCTGGGCTGAGGAGTTTCAGTTATAAAGAGAGTTTGGTCTGATATTATTCTGAAACAGAGGGAATTGAAAGGAGACATGATTGAGATGTAAAAATAACGGGGGATATGGAAAGGGTAAACTAAAAGAAACGTTTCTGCTTGCTGAAGAGATCAATCACCAGGGAGGCAGAGATTTAAGAGGCAGAAATGTTTGAGTATGTGTTTTGGAAAAAAAAAACTTCTCAGCAATCGGTTGTACCGAATATTGAACTCACAGTAAGGGTCAGAAACACGCATCACTTGAAGAACTATTCAGATGTGAATTTTTGATGCCATCACATAGCTATGGGGTCAATGGTTTTAAATGAATTAGGATAGTGAAATAGTTGTTATTGTCCAGTCCCGGCATAGAGGCAGAGGGGCTTCTTATTTTTCCACAGTAGCCCTGGGTAGTACGTCTGCCTGTCACCGCGTCAATCCACGGTTCAGTTACCCATCGAGAAAAGTGCTTGCCTTTTCAGGCAACTCTGAGGTTAACACTGTTGCCTCTCTGCGCCAGGAAAGGAGTTTTTAATTCAACCTGGAGTGATTGATAATGTGGAGTTTGCATGTTCTCCCGCATAGGTTTCCTTTGGCTGGTTAGGTTACTTCAAAGTGTCCAGTGATGAGCATGTTAGGGAGGTGGCAAATAATTGCTCACCTTCTCAAAGTGCTTAATAAGGTTTGTGAAGAACAAACTACTCTTCACAAAATCGAATTAACGATCCCGAATCAACTTTTTCCTTATTAGGTGATCATAAATCCTATCTCTCTTAACTTTTTCCAAAAAAATTACCTGAATCGAAACTAAGGCTCATTGTTCTACAATTATCAAAGTTTTCTCTGCTCCTCTTCTTGGAGAAGGGGTCAATATTTGTTAAGTTTGAGTCTTCTCGCACTAATTACATAGACACAGACGGCACAAAGTTCAGAGTTAAAAGTTCAGCAATCTCCTCCCACGATTCCCAGAGAATCCTTGGATACATCCCATCAAGTCCAAAGGCCAGATCTATTTTCATACTTTCAAGAATTGCCAACACAAATTCCTTCCGAACATCAATTTCGTGTACACTAATAGGCTGTATCTGCGTATTCTCCTCGACAGCATTGTCTTTTTTCATTTGTGACACAGATGAAAAATATTCATTCAGCGCCTTTCCTTTCCTCGGACTCCACGGACAACGTCCCACGACGGTTCTTGACAGTTCTAATCGTATCCTAGTCATTCATTTGTTCCTGAAATACCAATAAAAAGCTTCAGGATTTTCCTTCATCCTGCCAACCATAAGACATCGCATATCTCCTTTTCGCTCGACGTAGCTCTCCTTTCGGCCCTTCCTGGCTAGTTTTTAATTCTCAAGCACCCGACCTGAGCATGAACATCTCATCTTTACATAAGCTTCCTTCTCCCTCTTGGGAATAGATTCAAGTTCTTCAGTAGACACGGCTCCCTAGCTCGACCCCATATTCCCTGAATGACGCATACATACTTATCAAGGGCACGCAGTAGCTCCTCCCTGAAACGCTCCAGATTTCAGTTGTACCGAACCGCTGCAGATAATTTCTCCATCCTGTGCATCCTAACTGACGCCTAATAACCTTTCTCCCGGCAATACCTCTTGCCCTGCGATATATACTTATTCCTATCACCAAAGTGCTCACTTCCCTCCAAATCGAACAGATGGCTCGGTTCATTACCCAGTACCAATCCCAATGTGGCTTTGCTTCTTGTCGGCCTGTCTATATGCTGTGTTAGGAAACCCTCCTGCACACATTGGACAAAATCTCACCGATCAGATTTACTCAAACTATAACCTTTCCAATCGATATTTGGAAAGTTAAAGTTCCCTATGGCAGCTACCCCGTTATTTTCGTTTTTATCCAGAATCATCTTTGCAATCTTTTCCTCTATATCTCTAGAACGTTTCACTGGGCTATTGAAAACTCCATTCACAGTGACCTCTCCTTTCCTGAGTGTAATATCAGACCATTCTAGTTCAGTAGACTCCGCAGTGTGCTCATCAAATAACCTTTTCGCTCCCGTAATTCTGTCCTTGGCTAATCATGCCACACCTCGCCCTCCTTAACCACCTTCTTTGTTCTTAAAGAAAAATCGAAACTGCGGCACCAGGAACACCCAGTCCTTTCACTGCTCTATTCATGTCTCTGAAATGGCCACAACGTCGAAGTTCCAGTTAATAGCGCATGCTATAAGTAAACCGACCTTATTCCAGATGCTCCTGGCGATGAAGTAAACGCAATTCAAACGATCTTCATCCTTGCCAGTACACTCTTGCAAACCTGAAAACCTATTTATGTCCTCACTACTCAAAACCTCCTGTTAGCTTGAACTACAATTCAGGTTCACATTGCTCTGCTGAGTTCGTTTAAACCCTCCTGAAGAGCATTAGCAAATTATCCCTCCCACCTCAGGATATTGGTTCTCCTGTGGTTCAGGTGAAAACCATCCTACTTGTAGAGGTACCTCCTACTCCAGAATATTATCCAATTGTCCATGTATCCGAATCCTCCCCCCTGTACCATCCCGGTAGCCACATGTTCAAAAGCTCTCTCCCTATTCTTCATCTCTGTACGACGTGTCATAGGTAACAAATCAAAGTGAACATCTCTGTTTGATCGAGATCGAAGATGTCACTTTAGCTCACTGAATTTCTGCCTTATATCTACATGCCTTTTCTTACCTATGTTGTTGTTACATGTGTGGACCATGACTTGGGACTACTCCTCCTCCCCCTTAAGAATTTGCAAAAACACGATGTGAGACATCACAAACCCTGGGAGCTGGGAGGCAACACACCAATCATAAATGTGTCCCCTACCCACTGAATCTACAATCTGTTTCTCTCACTATGAAGTCTCCAAACATAAAGCTCTCTTCCTCTTTCCCCTACCCTTCTGAGCAACAGGAAAAAACTCTGTGCGAGAGACCTGTACCCCATGTTTTACCACACGTAAGTTATTCCCCCTCAAAAGTATCAATAACGGTATGCTGTGCTTGCAACCGAAGAGCACGGCCACAGTGGGTGCATGCACTGTCTGCCATTTCCCTCTTCGTTTACCGACTGAAACCCATTGATTATTTTCTTGTACCTGAGGTGTTACAGCCTGCCTATAACTCCTCTCAATTATCTCCTCAGTCTCCCGAATGATCCAACGTCCAGTTCCAGTTTCCTTCGATACTTCCCAAGATACTAGAGTTGGGTGCACTTCCCACAGATGCAGATATCTGGGACATTATTGGTGACTCTTATCTCCCACATTCTACAGGAAAAACATTCATTTGGCCAATCATCAATTCCCAACGTTCTGTATACTTACACGCACCCGCACACACATTTACACAAACACACACACACGCACACACACACACTCGCACACACACACACACACACACATATATATATATATATACACACATATATATAAGTAAAAATGCGTCTGTGCATGCATGCATGTACGTGTGTGCATATATATTTAAAAGTTGCAAAAGAACGTTGAATAAAAAAGAATTTACTTTAAAGATCGAACTTCTGATTTTGTGGAGTGCTCTGTCCTTGGGAAATGCCTCCGTTACTTACGACCACCCAGAAATACTCCCAGGAGAATATCCAACTTTCAATAGAGTTATAGAGGTGACGTTTGAGATGGATTCGCTTTCTCCTAACGCTGATCCTACACCGTGTTAAACTGTGAAAATGACTCTTATCTCGTTTTATGTTATTGCAATTGCTGCAACTCATGCAGGTTATTAAAACAATACAAAAAGAACGATATTTATCTCGTTGGACATTTTCAATGTTGTTGGAAAAACTCGAATCGAAATGATAAAGGTTTTTTTTAAAATAACTGCTGTGAAGCTTCGTGATTTGAAACACGAATATGTTTCGAGACATGTCACTGGATATTTTGGGGGGAGCTAAGTGAGCTGCAAATTCACTCAATCCCTTCTCTGTGATTGCAGCCAACTGTCCAATGCAACAAATGAAAAAAAAGTGCGTTTCTCAACAGGTCAGTTCCAACTCACTGTGGTATAATTTCCCTTTGATTCTCCCCATCGTCTAATAGATTAGGTGAGTGAGGATGTCAGGATCCTAATGGAAAACTGAGACGTTGCAAGAATTAATTCCAGCATTTTTCGCGTCAGCTGCTTGTTATTCTCATGTTCATCGAAGTGGAATTGCAAACTGAAACAGATTAGCCCTACAGAGAATGGCTTCATGATTATTCATCAGAAAGCATTCCGAACAACAGTGAGAAAGCACGTTCAGATGTTTGCTGCAGTATATGAGAAACGCAGCAAAGACCCAGTGGGACTCGAGCTCATGGCCACTGGCAAACAAGACTAGAGCTCTAATCACTGAGCTGCAGAGCCACGAGCGAAGGTGGTGCTTTTATGCTGACATACAATGCTGTCCTCGAGCAGAATAAATTCCATCAACCGAGGTTTGTGATGCAACCTAAGTTTTGTGGTGTTAAATACTACTTAAAAACTACTTGTTTGACATAACACTTTGTCAGCTTCCCAATATCTCATTATTGGACTGCGATCAAAATTTACTTAAACTCCCTTCAGAGGAAAAGCATTGAAGTTTCCAGTATATGAAAGGCACGACGCAGTATTGATACAAATTACTGGCGTTGATTTGAACACGTATCACAGTTTTTCTTCATCACTTGGTGAGTAATCCCTTTCCTAACGGCATTATGAGATCTCCTTAATGAAGGGATCTCATGCTTTATGGCCTTGATGCATGAAATTTCGGGCGCCAGACATAAAACAGTTAAAATCGAGCATGATCAAAAGATTGGAATTCGAGGGAATGCAGATATCTGAGACAGCTTTATTTATAAAAAAAATCTTGGATGTCGGATTCGCTGGCTGGGTTGGCATTTAGTGACCATTTCTAATTGTTATTGTGTGGGCTTTAGGACATTACAACGATAGATGTAGCGGAAACAGTGAAAAGATTTGAATAAAATGACGAAAGAATTTAAGAATTCGCTGAGCTGTGATGGGTGAACAACCACTGTTGTGAATACTCCCACGTGCATCATATTTGTTCGAAGACCTCAGGATTGCATCATTGGGTGAACCACACGCAACTCCTTCCCTTCCACCATGTGGGAGCTCGTGTGGGAATGTAAAGCTGCGAAGGCAGCAGCACACGCTTGGGAAAAACGCGGTACTAAAAACGTCATTCAAATAAGTGACAATAAAACACTGTACAGAGATCAAGTACATGCATGCATCGAGGCAGAGGACATTTGACCAGAGTAGAGAGGGAATATGAAAGGACGGATGGAAGTGCATTCGGATAGTTTAGCCGAAAGGAATGAAAGAGAGGTTGAGCTGCTGACGAGCAGAGTCGTCGAAGAGACGTATGATGTTAATGCCGTGCAAGTGTGCAGACTTGGTGAAGTATCTCACCATGGTTATGACGTGACTGGTTCAGACTCAGACAACTGTCAAAGAGAAATTGAGCCAGTGGTGAGGCAATTTCTCCACCAACATGGCCAATGCTGCCTTCCTGCGCATCTCATCCAATTCCAGCAACTCCGCACTCAAGACCCACCCCTCCAAATATGACGAAGGCAGAATTCCCCTGGTCATCACCTTCCACCCCACCAACCTCCGTTGACATCATATCATCTCCCGCCATTTCTGCCACGTGCAAACGGACGCCAACAGCAGACATGTATTTCCCTCCCCACCACCAGCCGCTTTCTGTGAAGATCATTCCCTCCGTGATTCGCTTGTCAGGTCCACGCCACCCACCAAACCAGCCTCCCCTCCAGGCACCTTCCCATTCCATCACAGGATTTGCAAAATCCACAACACACCTTCGCCTTCAACTCCGTCCAAAGACTTAAAGGATTCTTCCACATCTCTCTGAGTTTTAACCTTAATTTCCACACATGACGTTTACTCTATCCGTTGCTCCCAATGCAGTCTACTTTACATTGGAGAGACAGGATGCCTAATTGCAGTGCCCTTCAGAGAACATCGTCGGGACACCCACACCAAACGACATCACTGCCCTGTGGACGAGCACTTCAACTCTCGCTCCCACTCAGCCAAT
>NW_025215088.1:0-4111 GCF_004010195.1 Chiloscyllium plagiosum | reverse complement strand
AGCCTGCTGAGACAGCGCAGATTTTACATTTCTCAACTGCGATTGTACTTTGTTGTTGATGACATTCAGGACTGAAAGCAAAGTTTTACTATTTTAAATAAATGTCAAACAAATCCATTTCGTATTAAGTACCATATGAGAGGTTAGTGTAAAGGTGGGATTACATATTACTTGAAGCATCAGCACAGTTTCTCAAGGACAAATGTGTTAGAATTCTATGAGGATGTAATGAGGAAATGAGAAAAGGTCTATTCTGTGAATGTGGTCAGCATGAATTTCCAGCAGGCATTTGTCAAGGTTCTATATCAGAAACTGCAAAATGATAGGCTATGGTGTTAGGGACAAAGTACTGGCATGGCTTGAGTTCTGGCTGACTGGCGGAAGGCAGACAATTGGGTGAAAGGGTCTTTTCCAGGATGGCAGTGCGTGACGTGTGGAGATCAGCAGGGGTCAATTTTGGCACCACAACTATTCCCGTTATGCATGAATGATCGGGTCAAAGGAACTGAGAGTGTTCTTGCTCTATTTGCAGAATACTCAATGACATGTGGAGGGACAGATCGTATTGAGGAAGCGGGCAGGCTGCAGAATTACGTGGACGGGCTGAGAACTTGGATAAAAAAGTTTGCAGTTAGAACACTGTGTGGATAAGTGTGAGGTCATCGAGTGATGGAATGATTAGAGGCATAAACTACTTTGTGACGGGAAAAGGCTTCAGAGATCTATAGTTGAAAGGCACTTGAGAGATCTAGTTAAGGTTTCTCTTATGTTTAACATGCAGGTTTTGTTGTCTGTTCGGAAGATAAATGTAATGTCGGCATTCGTTCAGGCGATTTCAAAACCAACCGCAAAGGTTTGCAACTGACGCGATAAGAGGGTGTCGTCACACGCATTTGTATCATCGGGAATAGCTTTTAGCCACATGTCTAAGGCAAGATATGTTATGAGTGGTTGATAGGAGGTTTAAAATAGCTGACTCAGTGGAGAGCACTGCTGTCTTCCAGCCTCAGCGAAGCTGGTTTAATTTCTTCTCAGGCTACCGTCTGCAGTTTTCGCATTCTTTCCGTGTCTGCCTGGGTTTCCTCCACAGAGGAAAGATGTATAGTTGACGTCATTTGGCTGTGGGAAATGCAGAGTTACAGGAATCGAGTAGAGGTGTGAGTTTGAGTGCAATGATCTTCGCATGTTTCATGGGTTCTTCTTGGGCTGAATTGCCTGTTCCCACTTTGTCGGGATTCTATTGAACACGTTGATCGCAGGGGTGAAGGAATCGTCGTCTTAGAATTTATTTTTTAAAAATCACAGTTTCTATGTAGACATGCGGTCTCAAGTCATTGTCTTGATCACTATAAGGCGTGAAGGGGCATTCTTCAAAGAAAATCATGAAGCCAAAGCGAGCATATTGGATAGCCTGAGCACATAAAGTTAAGGATAATCTAAAGAGATTTTATAAGTACATTCAGAGCTAGACACCAAGTAGGATCCCTGAAAGACTTAAGAGCTCACATTTGTCTTGAACCTCAGAGGATGGGAGAGATATTGAATGTTCATTTCGCATTAGTTTATACATTGGAGAACGAAATAGCTGCTACATTGGAGAACGAAAAGCCTTTGTGAGTGAACATGAGAACATGAGAACATGTTCTGAAAATAGTTCATATTGAATAGTGCAAGTTCCAGATGAATTGGATAATATAAAGTTGGATATTTCTCTGGGATCTGATCTCGTGCACCCAGGGCTTCGTGGGAAATTCGGGAACTGGTGGGCGGCACGGTGGCACAGTGGCACAGTGTTTAGCACTGCTGCCTCACAGCGCCAGAGACCCGGGTTCAATTCCCGCCTCCGGCGACTGATTGTGTGGAGTTTGCACGTTCTCCCCGTGTCTGCGTGGGTTTCCTCCGGGTGCTCNGCAGGTTAGGTGAATTGGCCATGCTAAATTGCCCGTAGTATTAGGTGAAGGGGTAAATGTATGGGTGGGTTGTGCTTCGGTGGGTCAGTGTGGACTTGATGGGCCGAAGGGCCTGTTTCCACACTGTAAGTAATCTAATATCAGTGGGCCAGCTTGTGCTTCGGCGGGTCGGTGTGGACTTGTTGGGCCGAAGGGACTGTTTCCACACTGTAATGTAATCTAATCTAAACTGTTGGGCACTTTGTGGAAATATTTGCATCATCTATTACTTCGAGTGATGTGCCGAATAAATGGGGAGTGGTTTTGTTGAGGAAGGGATGAATGGAGAAAACTGAAAACCATATGACTGTGAGGCTGGCTAAGGTCGTGGGTAAGTTGTTGGAAGCAATTCTGAATGATAGGATTCATAAGCATTTTGAGACAGGTTTAATGAATAGGGATTATCGGTATGGTTTTGTGCGACGTCATTTGTGTCTCACAAACATGGTTGGGTATTTTGAGGATGTAACCAAGAATACTGATGAGGACTAGGTGGTCGGCATTGTTCACTTGTTCAAATTAATCCTTTCAAAAGTTTCCACTGTCGATTATTTTTTAAAGTTAGATCACATAGAATTCAAGGTGAACTTTCCAATTAGATATAAAATTAGTTTAATGGTAGGAGGCTGGGAACGGTGGTGGAGGGTAGTTTCCAGACTGGAGAACTGTTACCAGCTGTGTTCCACAGGGATTAATGCTGAGCCCATTTCGTTTTTCATTCATACAAACGATTTAGATTGAAACATGGAAAGCATGGTCAGTGGGTTTGCAGATGACATCAAGATTGGTAGTAGAGTGGACAGTACAAAAGCTTATGTCAGATTGTAAATAGGTTTTCTCGTCAGATCAGTTTCTCTCTGTTCTCGACATTTAATAGCGTGGGAGAAAAGCATCATTCGTCCACCGTGCAGCATAGGTCATCAGACGTCCACGTATTCTAGTCCGAGTTTGCCGCATTTGGCCCATAAGCTGACGAGTTTTGATTTTTCCAGGGCAAATGTCAATGATAATCTCTCTGTAATTTTAAATGACACATCAATGGGACTGAAATTTAACAAGGTCATACTACGTTGTAACCCCGTTGAGGAAATTTATTCTCATGTTCACTCACAAAGGCAGACACACCAGCACATCCCCGACAGTGACTGAGGCCTCAGCGTTATGTGCTTCACATCTGCAAGTTTCTCTGGGAAAAGGAAGCTTCACGCGGAATACGAGCCAATTGTCCAGAAAATGTGAACCATTGCGGTGAGCTGGGGTATGAAATTGAAACTGAGTTGAAATAGTCCAACACGCTGCTCGTGTGTAACTTTAAATTTACAAATTCCACCCAAATAGCCTCTGCGACTCCGGAGATCTGACAGGATAGCGGTCACCAGTCATTCAATATAAAAACAACCGACACACGCAAACTCGAAGCACTTTCAAGTCTCGTCTCTTTCTGTTTCTGTCCTTGTGATAATTCCAGCTTCCTCAGAACATCCAACTCCATGCTCAATGAGCTGCATGATCCAAACAAGCGACAGATAATGCAGGCGATCTTTATTTCGAAAGCAGAGCCAGGAAATGCTACACACAAGGGCTTACACACAGCTGGATAATGTGACAGCAGGATATTATCTTCCTAATTATCCTGTAGATTGATACCAGGAATGTGCACCATACTAGTTATTAACTATTGAAATTTCCCAATGGATGCCGTGACTGACAGACAGGTCAGGAGAGAGTATTTCAAACCCTTCATCTCTCTGGGACATTTAGCAAAGAAATTCCTGTTACTTCACAAACTGAGCTCCCTACTGCTGGTCATGAAGATCACTAGCACAGAAAATGCGCTTTGGCCCACCAGGTCTGCACCAGTTTCAGGTAATCCCCTAACTGTTCTTAACTCATTTTGCAGCATTTGGCTCAGAGGTGTAAATGAAGTCAGTAATGGATGTGTAAATTAAATGGGTCTCACCTCTTCTGGAGGTTTCTGCTTGTTCAACCCTGACCTGCGATGGGTACCAGATTCTCAACAATCCTAATCTGGGTTATGTGGGCTTTTCCTGAAGAAGGGCTTATGCCCGAAACGTCGATTCTCCTGTTCCTTGGATGCTGCCTGACCTGCTGCGCTTTTCCAGCGACATATTTTCAGCTATGTGCGTTTTTCCCTATTCAGT
>NW_025215087.1:60125-62878 GCF_004010195.1 Chiloscyllium plagiosum | reverse complement strand
CCCACCTCCCACTTATCTCTCAAGCCCCTTGGGCTCACCCCTACATTCCTGATGAAGAGCTTATGGTCGAAATGTCAACTCTCCTCCTCCTCGGATACTGCCTAACCAGCTGTGCTTTCCAAGCACCACACTTTTTGACTAATTTTAATGGCTTGTTGCCCTATCCTCTGAGGAAAGGAAGAGAGTGCAAGGATTGAGAGGAAGTTTTAGTTGAGGATTTTTGAAGTATCTAAGGAAGCGGCACGGTTGCACAGTGGTTCGCACTGCTACCTCACAGCACCAGAGACCTGGGTTCAATTCCCACCTCAGGCAACTGTCTGTGTGGAGTTTGCACATTCTTCCCGTGTCTGCGTGGGTTTCCTCCAGGTGCTCCGGTTTCATCCCAGTCCAAAAATGTGCAGGTTGGGTGAATTGGCCATGCTAAAGTGTCAGGTGAAAGTTTAAATGTAGAGGAATGGGTCTGAGTGGGTTGTTCTCCGAAGGGTCGGTGTGGATTTGTTGGGCCGAAGGCCGTGTTTCCACACTGTGTAATCTAATCTAAGAAGCACGATCACTTTAAGTGGACCCTTTTTGGTCTTACTGGCACAAATAATTTGCAGTATAATTACACAACATACAACATTACAGCGCAGTACACGCCCTTCGGCCCTCTATGTTGCGCCTACCTGTGGAACCAATCTGAAGCCTATCTATCCTACACTATTTCATTTTCATCCATATGTTTATTCAATGACCATTTAAATGCCCTTAAAGTTGGCGAGTCGACAACTGTTGCAGGCAGGGCATTTCACGCTCCTACTACTCTCTGAGTAAAGAAACTACCTCTGACATCTGTCCTATATCCATCACTCCCCAATTTAAAGCTATGTCCCCTCGTGCTAACCATCACCACCCAAGAAAAGAGGCTCTCACTGTCCACCCCATCTAACCCTATGATTATCTTACATGTCTCAATTAAGTCCCCTCTCAACTTTCTTCCCTCTAATGAAAATAGCCTCCAGTCCCTCAGCCTTTCCTCACAAGACCTTCCCTCCATATCAAGCAACATCCTAGTAAATCATCTCTGAACTCTTTCCAAAACTTCCACATCCTTCCTATAATGCGGTGACCAGAATGTACGCAACACTCCAAGTGTGGCCACACCAGAGTTTTGTAGAGCTGCAACATGACCTCGTGGCTCCAAAACTCAATCTCTCTACCAATAAAAGCTAACATGCTGTATGCTTTCTTAACAACCCAATCAACGGGGCGGCACAGTGACACAGTGGTTAGCACTGCTGCCTCAAAGCGCCAGAGACCCGGGTTCAATTCCCGCCTCAGGCAACTGTCTGTGTGGAGTTTGCATATTCTCCTCGTGTCTGCATGGGTTTCCTCCGGGTGCTCCGGTTTCCTCCCACAGTCCAAAGATGTGCAGGTTAGGTGAATTGGCCAAGCTAAATTGCCCGTAGTGTTAGGTGAAGGGGTAAATGTAGGGGAATGGGTCTGGGTGGGTTACTCTTCGGAGGGTCGATGTGGACTTGTTGGGCCGATGGCCCTGTTTCCACACTAAGTAATCTAATTATCCTGAGTGGCATCTTTGAGGAATCTGTGTACACGATCTCTCTGCTCATCTACACTGCCAAGGATCGTACTATTAGCCCAGTACTCTTTATTCCTGTTGTTCCTTCCAAAGTGAATCACCTCACTTTTCTGCATTAAACTCCATTTGCCACCTCTCAGCCCAGCTCTGTAGCTTATCTACGTCCCTCTGTGACCTGTAACATCCTTCGGCACTGTCCACGACTCCACCAACCTTAGTGTCATCCGCAAATTTGACAACCTCATCCAGGTTTTTTATAAAAATGACAAACAGCAGTGAACTCAAAACAGATCCTTGCGGTACACCACTAGTAAGTGAATTACAAGATGACATTTCCCATCAACCATCAGCCTCTGTCTTTCAGCTAGCCAATTTCTGATCCAAAACCATTAAATCACCCTCAATCCATGCCTCCGTATGTTGCGCTATAGCCTACTGTGAGGAACCTTACCAAATACCTTACTGAAATCCATATACACCACATCACCGCTTTACCCTCATCCACCTGCTTGGTCACCTTCTCAAAGAACTCAAGAAGGTTTGTGAGGCATGACCTACCCTTCACAAAACTGTGATTATAAATCCTATCTCTTATAACCTTTTCCAACACTTTACCAACAACCAAAGTAAGGTCTATAATTACCAGGATTGTCCCTTCTTGAACAAGGGTAGAACATTTGCTATCCTCCAGTCTTCTGACACTATTCCTGTAGACAATGACGACACAAAAATCAAAGCCACAGTCTCCAATCTCCTCTCTGGCTTCACAGAGAATTCTAGGATAAATCCCATTTGGCCCAGGGGACTGAACTATTTTCACATTTCCCAGAATTGCTAACACCTTCTTCTTGTGAACCTCAATCCTGTCTAGTCTCGTCAACTGTGTCTCAGTATTCGCGACAACATTGTTTTTTCCCAGTGTGAATACCGACAAAAAAATATTCATTTAACACTTCTCCTACCTCCTCAGACTCCACGCACAACTTCCCACTACTATCATTGATTGGCCCTAATCTTACTCCAGTCATTCTTTTATTCCTGATATACATACATAAAGCTTTCCTTGGTTCTATCTGCCAATGACTTCTCATGTTCCCTCTGGCTCTTCTTAGTTCTCTCTTTAGGTCTTTCCTGACTAGCTTGTTAACTCTCAAGCGCCCTAACTGAGCCTTCA
>NW_025215087.1:54259-58159 GCF_004010195.1 Chiloscyllium plagiosum | reverse complement strand
AATACTCACCTTTCCTGTTAGAACCATTCCATGAGAAATTTACACCACAACCTTGGGCGTGTAGTTGTGGCCGAACACTTAAGGTGTTGGCGGAGAGATCCTTTGGGGCTCCCCCGCCCAGGGTGGTAACCTGCTGACTATGCTTTCTTCGCTGGCGATTTTAAATGACTTCCTGTTGGTTACATTATCGCTCAAACTTCACAAAACCCGTCTCGATAAAATCACGTTTTCTCATGTCTGGGAATTGATTGCCATGCAGGAAAATCGGGTTGTGAACAAACAACGTACCAGCCTCACAACGTCAGCTCTGTTTACCTTTCACCAGATGCTGCTCGGCCTGTTGGCTTTCTGCAGTATTCTCTGTGTTTATTCGGCACAAGTGCTGCTTTTCATTCAAGAACTTCAATCCCTGTCCTCTGGTAACTGACTCTGGTCAGTGGCAATTGGTTCTTCTGATCATTAATCTGCCCATTCCCATCGCTTCTTCTCCCATCATTACCAACAGCCCCAGGAAATCTCCAGTTAACCTTCTTTGCTCCAAAGCGAACATTCCCAACCTTGGGAATGTCTCTCCAAAATGGAAATTCCTCATCCCTGGAAATGAATCATGGCGTACAATTGGGAAGAGATTTTGGCAAAATATTGTCAGTTAGGAAATGGAAAAATGTTCATGAAGCAAAACAGAAATCCCAGTCTCCAGCTTTGTGAATCTTTAGAAACTCTTTGGGAAACGTATTTGGAGGAGAATGAAAGATGAACTGTCCCACTGAGTAGAGACAGTGCAGACACCGTCCCCTTGTTGAAGAGGCCGGGAGATTGACTCTGATGTTCTCGGGACATGAACTGATCTGAGACATTGAAAGAATTGTCGTTCCTGCACATCAGGAATTCAAACACCTTCTCGCCTCCGAGCCAATGAGAGAACTCGGGAACAGGCAAAACACGGAAAGGCTCGAAGGGCGACGGCCCGGAATAAGAAAGCTCGTTCCTCGTGACATGGATGTGTCTCCAGCCTGTCCCCGGTGTCTTCACAATAAATCTCCCAGGCTTTATTATGGAAAAGTAAAACTGATAGACGGCAATTGTAATTCGAGGCGGGGAGGCTGAATTATGAATTCACTAATAGCCTCCCCTAAGCGATGGCGCAGCCTGTATCATCGCCTGTCTCTGTGGCGCAATTGGTCAGCGCGTTCGGCTGTTAACTGAAAGGTTGGTGGTTCGAGCCCACCCAGAGGCGATGAGCTTCTGGTTACCTGTCTCTTCAACACGCCTCCCTGTTTCCGAGCCAACATCTCTGTCTCAGGCATGCAGCAGTGTTCCAGCAAAACTCAGCTCCAGATGGAAGACCAACGTCTCATTTTCCATTTGGAATCCTACAGCCCTCCAGTCTTCAAGATCGAGTTCAATATTAGTTGGACCCGAACTCCCGCATGCCCTTGACCCCTACCACACCCACACGAGGCCGTGTTATCAAATCGTCTGCTGTTACACACGACTTAGTGTTAGCCAGGAATAGTCTCCATGAACAGTTAGTCACCCTCCGACTCAGATCGTTATTCACTCCTTTGTCTCTCCAATATTCTCACTCTGAACTCGTGGCAAAGAGAGCAATGTCGATTGATATCCCTGAGCCAGCTGTTTGTCCCATCTCCAGGAACAGGGCTCTCTCCACTGGCGGATAATTAAACCACTTTGTTGTTGCGTTGACGTGAGATTGTATAAATATAAACTTTTCTAAATCCCCACCTTCCGTTGATTGAACTGTGAGTTCACTCTGAATCACAACACGTGATTCTGGTTCTACACAGCATGTAAATGAGAGTCTCTATTCGTATCATTCTCTTGCCTTCGCCCTGGAAATCTCCACATTGTTACTTTGGACATGACCACCGAATTCCCTTTTTTGTTCTTGAATCTGCCTCCTTGTCACGGTCAGACAGGGACAAAAAAGTGTTCTTCCTAATGTCACGTTTACTTTTTTTTCCAAATGCCTTGAAATCTCTGCCAAGTTTTTGGGAAATTGAAAGGATTCTCATTCCTGCACATGAGACTGAATTGATTTAATTTCTAACGTAAAGGACTGCGGATACTGAGAATCCGAGACACAAAGAGGAGCTGCTGGAGAAACTCAGCAGGTTTGGCAGTACCTGTAGGAGAAAACAGAGTTCTGAAATATTGTCTCTGCTTCTCTTTCCACCGATGCGGAGTTGCTCCTGGAATTTCTGTTTTTGCTTTTAACTGAAAGTTTATTTCATCTTTCGTGATGAAACAACCAGACTCGCCATGTGCAGATATGTAACCCTTTCGAAACCTGTGAAGTGATTGTATTCAAACAAACCCAGCAATAACTCACTATTTCTCAGCTCCACAGGCAGAGAGACCTGGGAAATGAAGCTGTCAGTGTGGTTCTTTATTCGTGGGTCGAGTGGTTAATACGATGGATTTGAGATCGATTGCGGTTTCCCCACGCAGGTGTGAACCTTGCCGACGACAGTTGGGAAATGTCGTCAAAAAGAAAGGAAGACTGTTCCCCGGTTTCTTCTTTAAGATTCACATCAGTGGAGGGGTTGGAAATCTGCAACCCATTGCCTGTCAGGGTGGAACAAGCAGATACCCACAGAGCTACTTTTGAGGCTATGAGCCAAGTGTTTGGAAATGAGACTAGAACAGTGAGGGGCGTGAAGTCGTGATCGAAATGAAGCAGGCACCTGAGGACGAATGTGTTTTATTTGCCAGTGAAAGACACTGCTTCATAAAGTTAGAACTATGGAAGGGAAGCCGTGATGGTGGTTATCTTTCGCTGTTCCTCTTGTGAATGTTCCCATTGCTGCGCATGTCCGTGTGAACGTCAGAACTCTGCAGCATGGTGGCGTCAGGTACGCACAGGGCCGGGGCGCAATGGATGACGCAACTGACTCCACCTTCCTGTTTTAAATGCAGCTCACAGCTTCTTCACACATCCCAATTAATCTTTCTCATTGTCCTGAAGCCGGCGTACGGTTTGAATTCCTGATTTGCAGGAACGAGACTCTTTTCACTGTCTCGCGTCAGTAAATCTCCCTGAGAACATCAGAGTCCCGTCACAGCGCTGTCAGAGGAGGGGAAGCTGAAATAGCCCCACACGCTGCTCACGGGCACATTTCACTTTCTCCAACTCACCGCCCCAACCACAGCGGCTCCTGGGAGTGGAAAGGGAACAAATACCAAAACCTAGTCTCAGCTTTGTAAATCTTCAGGAAATAAGAAATCTGTTCATCCCGTTGGATCTTCCATCCTGGTCTGACAGCGTTGATTTTAAATAGCTGTCCAGTCAGTGCCGATTCGTTTTGGCTGAATAAAATCTTCCCTATCTCATCCCAGCATTTCTTGCCACAGAGAACTGTGCGGCAGAGTTCATGTATATATTTCCTTGTATGGTATTTTGTAAATAACATTCGTTTGCTGGTTGTTTGTATAGGCTATTACAGGTTCATTAGCCGCTGTTTAAGTGTGTTGGTAGGTTTGTGGGCTACCATGATGCTGAGAGCGTTGAGTTGTCTGGACATCATTTCCCAGATGTCTTTTATGTAATGTGTCTAGGGTTTCTGCGCACGTTGTGTCTGCTTGTGTCAGTTTGTTGATGTGAAATCGACACACTGGGTTTATTGCGTATGCAAAAGTGCGGATTGCAGATGCTGGAAACCAGAGTTTAGATCAGAGTGGTGCTGGAAAAGAATTGCAGGTCAGACAGCTTCCGAGGAGCAGGAAAATCGACCCTTCACCAGGAATGGAGGCCGGACGTCTCCAGGGCGGAGAGATAAATTGCGGGGTGGGGGTGTGCTGGGGCGAAGTAAGCAAAAGGTACAATAGGTGAATGGGGGTGGGGATGGAGGTGAAAGGTCAGAGAGGAGGGTGGAGCGG
>NW_025215087.1:8144-53600 GCF_004010195.1 Chiloscyllium plagiosum | reverse complement strand
GTATTTCGTTGATTTGTTTGTAGGGCTTGTTACTGAATATGAAGTGGGTGGTAAGACACAGTTCCACGAGGTTGACAGTGCTATCTTTGTTGTTGAAGTTGGTGCTGTGTTTGTGTCTTTGGTTCTTCGAGTAGTGTCTTCAGTTTTGTTTGGCCAAGTTGATGTTAGTGGATGTGAACAGGGCTGTTATGTCAAAGGAGAGCATTATTCCATCCTCTTCTATCTTAGTGTCTTTGGTGTTCAGGAATTCTTGGATGGAGTAAATGGAGTGGCGTGAATCTTCGACTTGGTGTTTTCAGTGGAGGCCTTTGACTAGTCTGTATATTGGTGTTCCAAATGGTGAGACTTTGGGTTTGAGGGGGGCTCCTGGTTTGAAGAGGAGAACAACAACAAAGTGCCATTCTTAGATGTCACAGTAGAGCGAACAGTCAATGGGGAACTTCAAACTAGCTCTACAGAAAAACAATACACACAAACCAAATACTTAACCACAGAAGCAATCATCCCAACATCCACAAACGTTGCTGCATCAGGACATTATTTCAACGAACCACTACACACTGCAGCACAGAGAAACTGCGAAGAGCAGAAGAGGGATACGTATATAGTGTATTTAAGGAGAACGGGTACCCAATAGACCCAGTCCGCCGATTTCTCATTGATGCTTCCAAGCTGACTCTCAAAAATTCGGTTTGTCCCTCCATTCTTTCCTGTTTGTTTTTTGTGGGTTTTGAAAGCTTTCGCAATCCTCTGACTGAGTATTGGAGTTGGAAAGTTATGTTGTGGCTGTAGAGGACATTGGTTAGACCACTTTTGGAATATTGTGTGCAATTCTGGTCTCCTATCAGAAGGATACTGTGAAATTTGAAAGGGTTCTGAAGCACCAGTGGGTCCACAGAGGGGAAGAGGCCCTTCTGCTGCCCTGAGTGTGGGAAGGCCTTCGGTGATTCCTCTGCCTGCTGCCGCACCAGTTGATCCACACCGTGGAAGGCTGTTCTCCGGCCCGAAGTACGAGATGGCCTTCAGCAGTTCTTCCCACCTGCTGAAACACCAGTGGGTCCACACTGAGGAGAGGCCGTTCTTCTGCTCCGAGTGCAGGAAGGGCTTTGCTCTTTCCTCCGACCTGCTGGCCCATTGGTGAGTCCACATGGTGGAGAGGTCGTTCAGTTGCCCTAAGTGCAGGACGTCCTTCAGCAATTCCTCAGCCCTGCTGAGGCACCAGTCCGTCCACACCGGGGAGAAGCCGTTCTCCTGCCCCGAGTGTGGACGGACTGGAGCGGCTTTATCCTCTCCTCCACACTGCGGAAGCACCAGCTGGTCCACACGGGGGCGGGGGGGTGAGGCCATTCTGCTGACCTGAGTGCGGGAAGGCCTTCAGCAATTCCTCCACCCTGCTGAAACACCTGTGTGTCCTTCAGCAGTGGGAGGTCCTTCAGCTGGCCCGAGTGCGGGAAGAGGTTCATGTTTGCTTGCAACTTGCAGAAACACCAGCGTGGGCACTGCTGCTCACTGAGCCAGGGAATGCACATTGCCAATGAATTTATCCAAATAAACCTAAGACCGCAAGACCATCGGAGCAGAAGTTAGGCCATTGGGCCCGTCGGGTCTACTCTGCCATTCGTTAGAGACAAAATTAGTGCAGATGAGATTAGCGACAGGAAATAGGCCATTTGTCCCAACAAGTCCACGCAAACCCTCCGAAGTGTAACCCATCCAGACCCATTTCCCTCTAACTAATGTACCTAACTAATGTGGGCAATTAAGCATGGCCACTCCACATGACCTGCACATATTTGGTTTATGTAAGAAGACAGGATCACACAGAGAAAACCCATGCAGACACTGGGAGAATGTGCAAACTCCTCACAGACAGCGATCCAAGGCTGGAATCAAACCTGGATCCCGGGCGCTGTGAGGCTGCAGTGGTAACCACTGATCCACTACATATTGCAACCCGAAGTTGCAAGCAGGAAGTTGGGAGAATACAGCAAGCCAGGCAGCACCAGAATGTGGAGTAGTCAGCGTTTTGGGTATTAACCCTTCTTCAGGACTGAAACGTTGACTTCTCCATGAGAAACGATTTATGGGAATGATGCTGGGGGTTGTAGGTTTTGAGCTCCAGGGACAGGCTGAATAGGCTGGAGCTGTTTTCCCTGGAGCATCGGAGGCAGAGGAGTGACCTAATAGAGGTTACAAAATCTTGAGGGGCATGGACAGAGTAATAGACAAGGTCTTTTCTCTAGGGTGGGGGAGTCCAGAACTAGAGGACATAGGTTTTGGGTGAGAGGCGAAATATATTAAAGGGACAACGTCTTCATGCAGGGGGTGGTACATATATGAAATGAGCTGCCAGAATATATGGGTCATGTGCTGTCAAATGGGACTAGATTAATTTGGGCTATCAGGTCAGCATGGACAAGTTGGACCGAAGAGTCTGTTTCCATGCTGTACGTGTCTTTGACTACTGGTCCTCATGTAATTTTAAAATAGAGTCCAAGTAACTTTGAATAGTTCAATCTTATTGAGGTCACTTCCTGAAAAGTTTCAAATGAATCATCTGAGCGATACTGTTTAAACATGCTAAGTTGGACAAAGTATCCCACCAAGTTCAAGATAAACGCAGAGTTGAAGACGTCAGAAGTCAGAACACCAAGGGGACCAAAACTGATCACATTATTCCAGGTGCAACCTTATCAACGTCCTGTATAACTACAACATAACTTGCCAACATCTATACTCAGTTCTCTAATTGATGAAGACCAGTGTGCTGAAACCTTTCTTCATTGCCTTGTGAACCGATGTTGTCAGAGATATAGGACCTACTTTAAACTGATCCACAATCCAGCTGCTGGGAGCCCAGAAGCAGAGTAGTGCTGCGTGAGTGTGCTGGGCACATAACCCAGAGGTCGATGGGTCAAAACCATGTGATGCTGTTGCTCAATGTCTCTGTAAGCTGCTTTCATTTATAATGGTGCTCTGTTCTGTATCTTGCCTTTGCATCTGCTTCCCAAAGCTTCTTCAGTGAAGGAGTGGCAGCTGGAGCCCAGGACTTCAACGACCCGCCGGAGCTTGAGGAAGGTCCAAGCTCCAAGAAGCGGGGGGTAAGGCTGGAGGCTGTATTTGCTCAAGGCTTGTATTTTTAACTCATTTAAATGGTACCTACTGTATGGGGCTATGGTTTACATTAAAACCGGAGGATCATATCAGAGTGTTTATATTTAGCAGCGGTAGTTGGTAAAATACACTCCCTGGAGGAGCACCTTCTATGATGCTGCATTTCTTGCTTTGTGCCCTTCCCCCATTTCTTACCTCCCAGCTTGGTTTTATGTTTTTTTGGTTAAATTTAATTTCATATTAATCAGACTTGGTATTGACTGTGTGTTATTAATTTGCTTCTTCGAATATTGAAAGTCAAAATTAATGGTGTAATTTCATTTCTGATGTCAGAGTTTGACATTGAATGTGCAGATGTGAATACCAGAAAGTTGTGAAAATACATCAAGAACTTGTGGTTTTTTACAAAAAGAGCAGTTCACTGATATTCATGGCATTGTCTCATTTGGGAGTGATGATTCAAATCTGACCAACAAACCGTTTCATGCAATCACCCAATTTAATTAAAATTTTCTTTAATTTAAATAAAGAAAATAACTCTGGCAGGCTAAGATTTATGCAATCTATTTATAAGATTATGTCCATTGCTTGCAATATGGTCTCATCCACATTGGGGAAACTGGACGCCAACTCGCGGAACGTTTCAGGGAACAACTCTGGGACACTAAAACTAAACGACCGACGCCCTGTGGCTGAACGCTTTAACTCGCTCTCCCATTCCGCCAAGGACATGCAAGTCCTGGGCTGCCTCCACTGCCAAACTCTTGCTACCCGACGCTTGTAAGAAAAACACCTCACCTTCGGCCACCCTTTATTCCTGATGGAGAGCTTATGCTCTAAACCAAGACTGTGATGAAACAACATTCTCAACAATTAGGAAATAGCTCCCAAGTCAGATTTCATTCCCTCTTCTGTTTCCCAGTTCTTTCAGAAATAAGGAATGTCTTTTTCTTCCACTAGAAAGTGATCTTCCACTTTGCGCTGTCTGAAGTGTTATGCCACATTATTACTTTAGACACCTTTTAAGAATCCTTTCAACCTGTTTTTCTAACAATTGTGGAGGTGACCAAAAGCAAACATTTCACTCCTCCTCAATGTCCCATTTCTCCTCCTATGAGCCATTTTGTAATGTTGTCTATGTTACAAGCAGCCGAGTGCACTTGGTTTCTGAATTGAAATTTGGCCATTGAAGTGATCAGAATTAATATATATCGATGGATAGCTGTGTTTGCACTAACTGTAATTATCCACCAATATGATGTCTTTTGTTCCACCAAAACTGGAAACAATGATCAGTCTTTATATTGCAGTCGGATGTCGAAAATCATCCCAGCGATCTTCACGTTATTATAGTTCACTGTGGCCATAACAGCATTGCGAGGCAGTTTGACGTGACGAAAACTTGGATGGAAAGAATGTAGATTGATGAGAAGTCAAAATGGCAGAGTCTCTGGCTACAATCGATCTGTCTGGCTTGATTATATGAGTGGCAGCTCTTGAAGAGCAACTTCCACTCCATCACTTCAACCAGCAAGAGGAGATAAGTGTGAACACAACATTCCAACTGTGACATATACGCATTAAATCGATGTTATTGATCAAAATCCTGGAACTCGCTCCTGAACCTTTATTATAGACCACATCATATGTGTGAAGTAATTTAAGAGGCAGCTCACCACCACTTTTTCAAGGACAGTTTGGCAAGACTTGCTGGCAGAGCCAATGATATGCACATGATATTGGAAACAGTCTAATCGTATGGATAGATGATTAGCTAACCAATGATACAGGAGGGATAAGGGGCATGTTCAGGATCGTAACTTATAACTAGCAATGTGCCACAGGGATCAGTGCTGGGGCACAAAATTATTTACAATATGTATATGAATTACTTGGATAAGTAAAGTGAATGTACTATTGCCAAGCCTGCAGTAGAGACAGTTGATTAGAATGCCGGTGGTAAGGATGACATGAACTCTTCATCCAATTTCAATGAGTAATCGGGAAGGCAAAAGGGAGATTGGCCTTTAAATGGAGTACAAAAGTAGGGAGGTTATAGTGAACCTCCGCCTGGAACTTTTGATTGAAAGTGCAGTGAAGATTCAACCAGTTGACAGTGGATCTGAATCACATGTAGATCAGACCAGGTTTGGACAGCAGGAAACCAGATTAGTTTTTACAACAAACCACAACGATTTCATCATTAGACTCTTAATTCCAGATTTATATTGAATACAGATTCCACCATCTGCCGTGGCAGGTTTTGAACCCAAGTCCCGTGAACATTACCTGGGTGAATGGTCTGGTGACAATTAAGTCGGCCATCGCCTCCACTGGACACATTGGCATATTGTGTTCAGAGGTAACAAAGGAGCAAGAGGTTTCAGCAGCTGCTAAGTTGTTGATATTACACAAGGGAACATCAGGACTCTCAGTAATGGCACATAGGGAAGTCAGGGCCCTGTATCAGAGGTAAGGGCTCGGGATCCATAGAAAGAGTTTCAGCAGCTGCTAAGTTGTTGATATTACACAAGGGAACATCAACACTCTCAGTAATGGCACATACTGAAGCCAGAACCTGTATCAGAGGTCAGGGCTCGGGATCCATAGAAAGAGGCCATTCAGCCTCTTGAGCCTGCTCCTCCATTCAGTAGGATCGTGGCTGATCTGGCATTCCCCACATCCACTTTCCGGCCCTTTTCCTGTAACTGTTCATCCCCCGACTGATCACGAATTTATCGATCCTAGTTTAAATGTGACACGAAGGCTGTCAACAGAGTTACTGGGGTTGGGGGGGGCGGTGGTGGGGCGGGGGGTCAGGACGAACGTGGAGATTAAAACAATGGCTTCACACTTCACAATATTTAACTAAGGGAATGTTTATGGTTATCCAGTGCTGGAAATTGGGCAGGTAATCAGATGAAATTATTGGTAAATTATAAATGACAGAGAAGTCGGGAGAGAAGTGGTGTTCAGGCACAGTTGGAATCATCAGTATAGATGCCAACACCAGCAGCTACGGGAAAACAAATAAGAATGGAAGATGCTATAAGCAGACCCTCCCAGAGCATACAGCGATATTGGAGGGGGGCAGTACTGTTATTAACCCTGATCAAGGCTGTTTCAGATGAAATTATTGATAAATTATGAATGACAGAGGAGTCGGGAGAGAAGTGGTGTTCAGGCACAGTTGGATATCATCAGTATAGATGCCAACACCAGCAGCTACGGAAAAACAAATAAGAATGGAAGATGCTAAAAGCAGACCCTCCCAGAGCATACAGCGATATTGGAGGGGGTCAGTACTGTCATTAACCCTGATCAAGGCTGTCCGCAGGTCGACGAGGCAATGTTCATCTCTGTCACCGTTACAAAGGATGTCAAATATGATCTTGATAATAACTGTTTCAGGGGCGGATACCTGACTCGAGGGCTTTAAATACAGAATTCTGGAAAAGATGGGAATGGCTATTTCAACAATGTTACATCCAAACCAACACTTCCATTGGTGCGATAATTATAGAAGTGTTTTTATTTTCATTTAGAAGATTCTCAGCAACACTGCGTAAGAAACAACAAAATTAACACAAGAAATACTGCAATTGCTACAATGTGCCTGCTCCCAATAGGAGGTCATCTGGTGTTCAATTAATTGTCTACATGAGGCAATAGCTTTCAGAGGGGAGACACAGACTGCTTGATACAGACATACAATGGGCGGGAGTAGGCCACTCGGCCCTTTTAGCCTGCTGCAACATTCAATAAGATCATGGCTGATCTGAATTCAACCTCAACTCTACATTCCTACACATCCCCGACAATCTGTCACCCACTTGGTTATCAAGAATCTATCTACCTCTGCCTTAAAGATTTTGAATCCACTGTCTTTTGAGGAAGACACACAACCCTCAGAACGAAAGGAAATCATCCTCATTTCTGTCTTCTACTTTTAAAATATGACCCTCTATTTTCAGATATTAAGATAAGGATACAAGCTACATTCAAATAATACCTTAAGTACAGTTAACTATCTTAAAGTGCTTCACGTGAACATAATGAGAATTCCTTAAAAAATCACAAGACCGGAGCACAGATTAGGACAGGTGACCGAAGACTTGGTCAAAGGGGCAGGTTTAGGGCAATCTTTTAAACAGTTTCAATTTCCCAAACATCAGAGGACAAAGACGTAAAGAGCAAACACAAAATAGCAAAGGATGGGAAGCAACAGTGTCGACATAATGTGATAGGAAACATCCAGGGATCATGAGTTCAAATCCCCGCATAGCAATAGGTGAGATGTGAATAATTCAAATCATAAATGGGGAACACAAAGTTAGTTTCAGTATGGTATCGATGGCACTTACGTCAATAGTCATAAAAACCCATGTTCACCAATGTCCCTTCTGGAGGGAAACTGCCATCCTTACCTGGTCTGTCTTACATGTGACTCCAGACTCACAGCAATGTGGTTGACTCTTAAACTGCCCTCTGAATTGGCACAAGCAAGACACCTTGCACTTAGGGATGGATTACAAATATCAACCTTGTGAAAGTGTCACAACAGAAATTGCTGGAGAAACGCAGCCAGTCTGGCAATACCGGTGGAGAGAGAGAGAGAAAAACAGTCAATATCCTGGCCTGCGTCCAGAACAGTTGTGAAGAATGGTCACAGTACTTGAAATGCTAACTCAGCTCCTTTCTCCACATGTGCTGCCAGTCCTATTGAGTTTCTCCAGCAATTTATGCATTTTTGTGTTTCAGATCTCCAGAATCTGCAGTTCTTCATTACACTGACTTAGGGAAGCTCAAATCCCATAAAAGGTTAAAACAGAAGGGCTGGAATTACTCAGCAAGTCTGGCAGCAGCTATGGAGATAAAAACAGTTAGTTCTCTAGGTCATTGAATGATCTTACATCGGGGACAAACGTTTGGGGAAGCTGCAGGAGTAAAAGGCACTGGTGTAACTTCAACATTTGGGAGAACTCTCTCAGCCATGGAGGTCAGATTGACTCAGCATTCTGGTCCTGCTCATTACCTGTTAACTTCTCCATTTGTTGTTCTTGTTATATTTCTACATGGTTAACACATTCCTATGTTTTAAAATGATATACCAAACAGACAGGAATTTTCCAGGTAAGTAATCATACATTAAAGGATTTGGAATGTGAATGTAACGTTTAAACAAAAAGTATTTATTCATGCATGGTGTGTGGGCATCGCTGGCAATGCTTGCATTTATACCATCCTTAACCACCCTGTGGTTGGTTGGAAAAGTGAATGAAGGTGTCTGAGAGTGTCTTGATCAGCACAGCAATCTCAAAGATGGGTGTGCTCAGGTAGAAGTACCCTCCACTCCCACAGCAAGTCTGCATTCACTTCAATTACAGATGCCATCTCACACTCCCAGGAAAAGGACAGCATGGGATTACAATCAGAATAAAGCTTCCTCTACTCTTAAATTGAAAGTGAAGCTACCTCAACACTGTCCCCAACAAGCACTGCCAAGACAGAGACAGCACTGGGTTAGATACTGAGTAAAACTCCTTCTACACTTCCCCAATTCTTCAGTTCCAGGACAATGACAGCAAAGGGTTAAATAAACCTTAGCGCTTCTTCCATTATGACTGACACTTAGTACGTTCTACACCAATCCTCAAGGATAATTCAGAACTGAGACTATTATCTGGTACTGAATTCACACACCCTAATAGGAATGTCAGCAACAGAAAATCATGTAGTGAAACACTGATAATACACAAACAATACACAACAAAACTAGACTGTTATTGGGATCAAAGACATTTAAATGACAGGAGACATAGTCCCTGCAATGATCCGAATGTGAGCTGAACAACTTTCTCACGTGAATAATATTCTCTGGGAATGCAATGTCCACCTCACTGCTGTCTATTCCGTTCCTCTGCTCTCGTTCAGGGCTGAGTTGCGACTGACCACATGGTGGCGTGGGGTTAAGAGTTTAAAGAGTTAAGGTCAACTTGGATTGAGGTCGTCCTGTGTCATGCCAGTGAGGTCGAGGGTCACTGATTTACTCAACTTATAATCGGGGACAAGGGGATGTCAGGCTGGGCTTGTATCAGTTGGGGTTTAGAAGAAACAAATGATCTGATGGAGCTGTATAACATCTGGAGAGGACTTAATGTAAATGTAATGTCTCCTCATTTCTAGGCAGAGACTAGCATCTCATTTAAGATAGGAGAGTTTTGTTTTTCTCTCAAGTCTTCTCGAGTCTTTGAAATTCACTTCTTTAGAGAGCAGCATGTGGTGGTGGCACGGTGGTTAGCACTGCTGCCTCACGGCATCAGTGACCTGGGTTTGATCCCACCCTCGGGCCGACTCTCTGTGTGGAGTTTGCACATTCTTCCCTTGTGTCTGCGTTGGTTTCCTCTGGTGCTCTGGCCTCCTCCCACAGTCCAAAGAATGTGCAGGTAAGGGTAGATTGACCATGGAAGATGTAGGGTTACAGGGATAGGGTAACGAACTGGGTCTGAGTGGGACGGTCAGTCAATGTTGACTCGATGGGCTGAATGGCCTACTTGGACGCAATTGACCCATATCAATCAACAGTAAACACTTGATTTATGGTTACCGACATCAAATTACATTCGTGGTTTGTTATTTCATCTCTTACGTTATCGTATTCAACCAAATACAGCATCTAGAAACTTGCTTAATTACAATGTCTAATATCTGCAGAGCACTGTTTTTTTGTCGCGACCATTATCTTGAACTCTGACGTGTGACCTCTTCATTGCTGTCAAAGTTCCTTATTTGTCCCTACATTGTCATGGTTTTACTTTGTCGAATGACTTCCTGGCTTTTGCAGTTAAGATCCTATATTCTGCCCTCGTCAACACTTTCCCTTACAATTCTGTTCTAAGGATTTCATGAAAAACCTCAGAGTATGGTGAGACTGTGGAACTCACTACCATAGTGAATAGTTGGGGTGAAAGACATTACAACTAAGGCTAAGCAACCCAATACAAATGAGTGTTACTGTCATCAGATTCACAACACAGTGAAATTAAAACATGCAATGTCCCTCAATTTCTCAACTGTTCCTAACCAGACTTGATGAAGAACAGATCTTGCACGTCAACATTATAATTTAAATAAAAACCAACAAATTATAAATACGGTAACTTTGCTAGGGCATAGTTAAAGTAGATAATCTAATTAATAGCAATGATTTAAACCCTTTGATCAAGTCCCCCACCATCTCAGAGACAGAAACTTAAGCGGCAAATTAAGAAATAATTTTTAAAAAAAAACTTACCAATTCAAACAAACAGTTTCCAACAATGGATTGCCAAGCCTTTGTGCAATCCTTGGACTATGAGCTTTTCACAGACACGTAACTGGAAATCTAATTTAAAAGTCATGCTGAATGCAAATGGACACCCTGAAGTATTCAGCTATTGCTTACAGACTGGGACTCGTTCCCAGACAGAGCCAATAAATTCTTTAACTGGACAGAAAATAACGAGAGGGAACAGCACCTGGGCTCAACGAAGTGCAGCGCCCACTGGAAGCAAAGTTGCGGGGGTGAGGGAGTACGACGGCATAACGCAAAAAAATCCGACAGACTCTCCCACTATAAGCACTGTCAGAATGGGCAGGGGTTCAGTCCTGGCAGTGACCCACAGCAGTTTCACCAGCAGAATCAGATTGTTGGGAGCACTGGTGTGCCCACTGGTGCTTCTGCAAGGTGCAGAATGATGAGAACCTCCGCCTGCACTCGGGGCAGGTGAACGGCCTCTCCCCGGTATGGTCCCCGCCTGTGCCTCAGCAGGTGGGAGGAATTGCTGAAGGCCTGCCCGCACTCTGAGCAGAGGAAGGGCCTCTCCCCGGTATGGACCCGAAGGTGGGATGCCTGGTGAAAGCCCTTCCTGCACTTGAGGCAGGAGAACGGCCTCTCCCCGGTGTGGACCCGCTGGTGCCTCAGCAGGGCAGAGGTATCGTTGAAGGCCTTCCCGCACTTGGAGCAGCTGAAGGGCTTCTCCATTGTGTGGACCCGGCGGTGGGTCAGCAGGACGGAGGAATAGCTGAAGGAATTCCTGCATTCGGGGCAGGAGAATGGCCTCTCGCCTGTGTGGACCCGCTGGTGCCTCTGCAGAAAGTAGGAACTGCTGAAGGTCTTCCCGCAGTTGGGACATCAGAAGGGCCTCTCCCCCGTGTCGACCCCGGGTGTCTCAGCACACGGAGGAATTGCTGACGCCCTTTCGGCACTCAGAGCAGGAGAACTGCCTCTCCCCGGTGTGACTGCGCCCATGAGGCTCCAGGTCAGATGGGAAACGGACAGTCGCCACACTTCCATAGTTTTTCCACGGGACGGGATTCCTTGAGTTTCTCCATGATCGAATCTTCACCTGCACACAAACGCGTGTACAGCACCTCCCTGCCGTGAATTCCACCTCCCAGTCGGTATAACATTTACTGGATCCACAATCAGAGTGCTGCAACAGTAGGGTCTCTCTTCCAGTCTCACTGATGCTGAAAACGCACTGAAACAGGAACCAAAAAGCTTGGTTCCTTCTCACAGAATCATGGTCAAAAATTGTTATAGTCCCGATGGATTCAGTGACTGTCAGACATTGACGTGAAATTGAGGACTGCAAATGCTGGAGAGTCAGAGTTAAAGTGCAATGCTGGAAAATCACAGCAGATCAGGCAGCATCCGAGGAGCAACAGAGTCAATGTTTCAGGCAAAGCCCTTCATCTATTGATTTTGAAACTTCCATCTTCAGATCTTCAAATAATCTGTAAAAAGGGATTACAAAAATCATCACTGTCAGTCCAGGTTAGAAATTCCAAACAAGCAATTCTACTTTTCGCAGAACATTCTTTTCATTTTCCACAAAATTGAAAGCACCATCCCACCTCCTCTCACCCCTCTCTTCTCACTCCGCTCAAACTAATTCTCCCCATGGTACTGATTCAGGATCTTACAGAGACCGAAAAGTGAAAACATCAAGACAGACACCTCTGAATTTTGGATACCTCCACCTGAAAGTTAGTATCTTTCACGATATCTCGGAGTGAGTAAGTCTGATTTTGGGAAGCAAACAAAAGTGTCAATTCAGGATGAACCTTCAATGCAGCTTCTTGAGAAACAACCAGACACGGAATGGTTAACATCTGGGGAGGTGGAAGTTGGGAGTTGGCGGAAATGAGATATCAAGGCATTGGCACCGACACCATACAGAAACTGAACATACAGGCATCGCAAACATTACGGGCAAGCCAGAGTCATTGAGATACACAGCACAAAAACAGGTCCTTCAGTCCAACTCATCCGTGCCGACCAGATAGCCTAAATTAATCTCGTCTCATTTACCCGCACTCGACCCATATCCCTCTGAACTCTTCCTATTCATATACCCATCCAGACGCCTTTTAAATGTTATAATTGGACCTACATCCACTACTTCCTCCGGCAGATCATGCCTTACACTTGCCTCCCTCACCCCAAACATATTATCCTCCTGTTCTGGACTTCTCCCATCCCAGGTAAATGACCTTGTCTATTTACCCTATCCATGCCTCTCATGACTCTATAAACGTCTGTAAGGTCACCCCTCAGCCTCTGGTATACCGGGGAAAACAGCTCAAGTAATGCACTGCGTTTACTTTTGGGTTCACACTCACTCAACCTTCCTCCCGTGTAAAACATTGTTTCCCTCCCCAACACTGTCCAGGAAAAAGCCAAGAGTTCTGAGATTCTGGAGTTGGGGGAATGCCACGTAGAATTCCTACAATGTGGAAGCACGCCATTCAGCCCAACAAGTCCACACTGACCATCCAAAGTGTAACCCATGCAGACACATTCCCTTATCTCATTACTCGACATTTATTGCACACTGTGGGCCCATCTAGTATGGCCACTTCTCCCAAAACTGCACATCGTTAGATTTTGGAAGGAAACCAGAGCACCCGGAGGAAACCCAACCCACGCAGACACGGCAGGGAGAATGTGCAAATTCTACACAGTTAGTCGCCCCAAGGCTGGGATCGAACGCGGATCCTTGGTGCGGTAAGGCAGCAGTGCTAACCACTGAATCATCGTGCTACCTACGTCTGCAGAAAGAGGTGGGGACTGGGAACTTTGTTAATTGTACCACACAGTGGATTGTTGAGTAAGGTTAAATCTCACGGGATCCAGGGAGAGCGAACCAACTGGGTACGAAATTTAGAAGCGCATTGTTGTAGATGCTGGAATCCTTCCAGAAAACAACAAATGCTGAAGATCACAGTGGGTCAGGCAGCGCTGATGATTGGATAGTGTGGATGTGGAGATGATGTTTCCACTAGGAGAAGGGTTGAAGATGCCAAGTCGTTGAGGGCATTTAAGACAGAGATAGGTTTTTGATTAGGAAGGGGTCAAGAGTTATGAGGAGAGGGCAGCAGAATGGGATGGAGAAGCATATCAGCCATGATCGACTGGTGGAGTAGACTCGATGGGCTAAATGGCCTCATCCTGTTGCTGTGTATTATGGTCTTAAAGCTGGGCAGATGACTTAAGGGGTTCTCACAAAGTATTTCAGAATCCTGAAGAGGAGTTGTTGGACTCGAAACTTTAACTCTGCTTTCTCTCCACGTATGCTTCCAGTCCTGCCGAGTTTTTCCAGTGTTCTCAGTTTTTGTTTTAGATTTCCAGCATCCACAGTTCTTTGTCTTATTTATCACAGTCATTTCTTGCCCTTCCCAAGTGTCTGGAACTTCATCTCTCTGATCTACAAACTGTACACTTACCATAGAAATGACCACTACCTCCTTATTAGAGGAAATAGCTTTGTTGCAAAATGATTGTTCAATTCTGTGACCAAAATTATTGCATTCGTCATTACTTACACCAGGGGCTCTCAATATCTCAGGCAAGAACACAGCCAGAATGTTTCAGACAGTACATTTATGTGATTTGACACATTTCCCTATTCCCTACTTTACCAGCATGTTGCTGGGAATGGAGGATTTGAGTTAAGAAGAAGCTGGGACATTTTTCCAACGGAGCCTAGCAAGTAGATAGATAACTTTATACAGATTTTTAAAATCAGGAGGTGTATAGCTAAAGTGCCATTTCCAGGAGGCTAAGAATATTTTATTGCTCCAGAAGGTGTGTAAGGGGGTCAAAGCTTCAGCAGAAATCAAGCAGAGCTGAGGACAGACAACATCTAGCTCTGTGGGAACAGGCAGACAAGAGGACAGAAAATCAGGACCTGAAATCCGAGCTGACAGCAGACTACCATGTTATCAGTGCTTTCATTAGCAGTGCCCACCCTCTACCTTTACTGAGTTTCCCACGCGACTTGAATGCCACGTATCCCCTCGATGTTCCGGATCCAATCCTTGACATTCTGAAGCCATATCTCTGTTAGGCGTCTCAAATCATAATTATTCTCTTCAACGTGTGCAGTCAGTTAATTCGCTTTGGTTACAACGCAGCATACATTCACATACTGAGCTTTTCGTTTAATTTTTTGTGATGGTTAGAATCCAGATTTGATTGCTGGTATATTTTTTCTCCTTGTCCCTTTCTATCATTCTCTGGTGTTTGTTTTCCATACATTGCTCACTGGCCTTGATTTGGATTGGCCATGCTAAATTGCCCAGTGTCCAGGGATGTGCAGGTTAGGTGGGTTAGCCATGGGAAACGCAGGGTTATAATTTCAAAGTAATAGAAGGAGTAGGCCATTTGGCCCATCGACCCTGCTCCGCCATTTATTAAAATCATGGCTGATCTATCAATCATCTCAGCTCCTCCTAATTGCATTATCCCAACTACACTTAATTCCCCTACCTCGCAAAAACCCATCCAACAGTGTCTTAATGAAGCTGCCTCTACTGCTTCCTTGAGCACAGAATTCCATAGATGCACCGCCCTCTGGGAAAAGCAGCTCCTCCTCGTCTCTGTCCGAATTCTACTCCCCCCTAATCTTGCAGTCTACTCGCACACACCAGCAGAAAAGACCTAATGGGGTGGTGATGGTGGAGTGGTTGGGAGGTGTGTCTGGGTGGTATGTGTTTGGAGGGCTCAGTGTGGACTTGATGGCCTGAATGGCCTGCTTCCACACTGTAGGGATTCAATGATATACTGCAGCTATGTTTGCCCCAGATCGCACACCCAGAATGTCCCATCTTCCACAAATCGAAAGACAAGTCCCACCTTGCCCTCTTGTATGTGTGTTATCTAAATGCTTAATCATTTCTAGTGAATACAGCCTACACCTGCTGCTGCTGCCAGTAACCTTTACAATGCTGGTGAAACAATGCAATACCTGCAGTACTGAAAATCGTAAGGCTTCTAACGATACCAGTTACTGATTTACTGCACCTTCTGATTGACAGCATTGGAAATACAATGTTGGAGCCTGACAGAAATGAGCAATTTAAAACAAAAACCTACCTAACCCTTAACTAGGCTCCCCGCTCAGCACACTGTACATACCGCCGGTAAAACTTAAAACACTTCATTTCCACTTTCTAACAAAATCCTGGATGTACTCATTCCCCAGCTGCTTTCTCACAAACGGAAGATTTCTGCTCCTCGTAAGGGCAAAACATCTTTGAAAGCTGCTTCTGAAAGTCCACTCTTCACAATGACACTTCTGTTTTCACCAAAGATCATTCGAGTCATGCAGCACGGAAACAGACCTTTCGTCCAACTCGTCCGTGCCAACCAGATATCCAAAATTAATTTCGACCCATTTGCCAGCATTTGGCCCATAACCCTCTCAACCCTTCCTATTCATGTACCCATCCAGATGCCTTTAAATATTGTAATTGTACCAGCCTCCACTATTTCCTCTGGCAGCTCGTTCCATACACACATCACCCTCTGCATGAAAACGCTGCCTCTCAGGTCCCTTTAAAGTCTTCCCCCCTCACCTCAAACTTATACTCTCTCCTTTAGGACTCCCATATCCTGGGGAAAAGATCTCCGTTATTCCCCCTATACATGCCTCTTTTAAACTTCGAATGGTCACAGATGCTCCAGGGAATACAGCCCCAGCCTATTCAGCCTCTCCCTGTAGCTCAAACCCTCTAACTCTGGCAACAACCTCCTGAATCTTTTCCGAACCCTTTCAAGTTTCACAACACCTTTCCGACAGCAGGGAAACCAGAACTGAGTGCAGTATTCCAAAAGTGGCCTTTACAATGTCCTGTGCAGCCACAACATTACCTCCAAACTCCTATACACAGTGTTCTGACCAATAAAGGAAAGCGTACCAAACGCCTTCTTTGCTATCCTGCCTTTTTGCAACTCCACTTTCAAGGAACTATGAACCTGCTTTCCAAGATTTCTTTGCTCAGCAACACCCCCAGGAACTTACCATTAACCACATCGGTCCTGCCCAGATTTGCCTCATCAAAATGCATCAGCTCATGTTTTTCTAAATTAAATTCCATCCGCCACTCCTTGGCCCTTCGGCTCATCTGATCAATTATAATTTATATCAAACTTTCTTTCCCATCTTATTCCCTAAAAGCTGAAAATCTCCATCTCACACACTCTCCCTCCATTCTCACTTTGTTGAACCTAATCCCTGCTGTCCTCATCCTGAAGGGTTTGGTTCATGCTGATTAACAGACCCACATTCAAGGTGGATCTAACTGAAATGTACAGAATATTGAACAGCCTGGACAGAGCGGACATGGGAAGATGTTTTCATTGGGAGGAGAGACTAATACCCATGGGCATGGCCTCAGCATAAAGGGAGAATGGAGATTAGGAGAAATTTCTTTATCCAGAAAGTGGTGAATCTATGGCATTCATTGTCACAGAAAGCTGTGGAGACCAGGTACTATGTTTCACACTGAGATAGAGTATCAAGGGTTGAGAGTTGCGGGGAAAAACGGGAGAATGGGGCTGAGAAACGTAACAGCCAGGATAAATTGGGAGCAGGAGTAGACCACTTGATCTTTCCAGCCTGCACCAGCATTGAACATTTCATAATTGGATATGAATATACCTACACCTTGGGTGGATAGGCTGGAACTTTTCTCACTGGAACATAGGAGATTGAGAGGTGACCTGAAAGAGGATTATAAAATCATGAGGGATACGGATGAGGTGAACAGCAGGTGTCCTTTCCCTCAGCTGGGGGTTTCAGGATCAGGGAACAAATATTTTGAGGTGAGTAGAGAAAGATTTTATAAAGACAGGACAAGCATTTTTTAAGAGAGTGGTCTGAGTGCAGAATGAATGCACAGAGGAAGTCATAGAGTCATGGAGATGTACAGCACAGAAACAGACCTTTTGGTCCAACTAGTCCATGCCGACCAACTATCCCAACCCAATCTAGTCCTACCTGACAGCACACGGCCCCATATCCTTCCAAACCCTTCCTATTCATATACCTAACCAAAGGCCTTTTAAATATTGTAATCGTACTAGACTTCACCACTTCCTCTGGCAGTTCATTCAATAAATGTACCATCGTCTGCGTGAAAAAGTTGCCCCTTAGATCTCTTTTGTATCTTTCCCCTCTAACGCTAAACCCATGCCCTCTCGTTCTGGACTCCCCCTCCCCAGGGAAAAGACTTTGTCTATTTATCCTATCCATGCCCCTCATGACTTTATACACGTACAGTTACAACGTTTAAAAGACATTTGTATAAGTACATGAATACGAAAGATTCGAAGATTTATGGGCCAAACACTGGTAGGTGGGACGAGTTTAGTTTGAGAACATACTCAGCATCTGTTCAGTGCTGTCTGACTCTGTGACTGACCTGTACTGGTCTTAAAACCATTTTCTTACCTCCTCCCATAACCATCCACTTCTTTGTCGTTCAAAACTCAGATGACCTTAGCTTTGATTATGTAAAATGACCCCACTTCTGAACTCAATTCCTCTTCGTAATATACCATTTGCCTCGCTCATTGCCTGCTGCATCTGCCCGACAACTGGCATTGACTGGTGTGGAGGGACTCTGAGACCCCTTTGTACATCCATACATCATTCCTGATAAAGGGCTTGTGCCCGAAACGTTCACTGTCCTGCTCCTCAGATGCTGCCTGACCTGTTGTGCTTTTCCAGTGCCACATTTTTCGCCTTTCACCTCTCGTCCTCACTTTCTCCACATTCCAATATATCACCATTTAAACAATGCACTGCTTTTTTTTTAAAACAGCAAAGGCTATAACTTCACATTGCGGCACTGGACTTGCCATGTGTTTGCCAATTGAGACACAGACCTGGACCAACTTCGGGAAGAGGCAAAACACTGAGTTCTGAACAAAAACCGTAGCACGATCAAAACGTCGGCTCTCTTTACCTTTCCACAGATGCTGCTCGACCCGTTTGCTTTCTGCAGTATTCGGTGTGTTTGTTCTACACAAGTGCTGCTTTCCATTAAAGAACTTCAATCCCTGTCCTCTGGTAACTGACCCTAGTCAGTGACAATAGGTTCTTCTGATCATTAATCTGCCCATTTCCACCACTTCTGCTCCATCATTGCCAACAGCCCCTGGGAATCTCCAGTTAACATTCTTTGCTCCAAAGAGAACATTCCCAAACTTGGGAAATGTCTCCATAAAGTTCAAATTCCTCAGACCTGGACATGATACAAGTGTTACAATGGGGAAGGGTTTTGGGCAAAATATTGTCAGTCAGCAGCTGGAAAAATGTTCAGGAAGTGAAACAGAAATCCCAGTCTCCAGCTTTGTGCATCTTTGGAAACTCTTTGGGAAGTGGAATTAGAGGAGAATGAAGGATGAACTGTTCGACTGAGCAGAGACAGTCCAGACATTGTCCCTTTGTTTAAGAGGCCGGGAGATTCTCTGGACATGAACTGATCTGAGACATTGAAAGAATTCTCTGCACATCAGGAATTCAAACCCCTTTTCGGCTCGGGACCAAAGAGAAAAGTCGGGAAGAGACACTACACTAAAAGGCTCGGAGGGCGATGGCCTCGTTGTAGAAGGGCTAGTTCCTCGTGACATGGATGTGCCTGCAGATGGTGGGATCAGACTGTTCCCATGTCTCCATAATGAATGTCCCAGGCTTTATTATGGAAAAGTAAAACTGATAGAAGACAATGGTAATTCTTGGCGGGGCAGGTTGATTAATGAATTGAATAGTAGCTTCCTCAAAGAGACGGTGCGACAGCCGCTGGGACCTGTCTTTGTGGCGCAATTGGTCAGCGCGTTCGGCTTTTAACCGAAATGTTGTTGGTTCGAGACCACCCAGAGACGGAATGTTTGTTGTTCTCGCTCCTACCGCTTTCTTGGCTGCGAAGGTGCGCGTTTTTAACGGTGTCAGGAAAATGTTTCCCAAACGGAAATCTTCTCCACTGAGGAAGCACAAAGGGGTTTCTGAATTGATTGAATTTCTACCGTAAATGACTGCGGATGCTGAGAGTCCGAGACAGAAAGAGGAACTATGGAGAAAGTCAGAAGGTTTGGGTGTACCTGGATGAGAAAAAACGAGTTCTGAAATGTTGTCTCTGATTCTCTTTCTACAGATGCTGCCTGACCTGCTCACAGGCAGAGAGACCTGGGAAATGAAGCTGTCAGTGTGGTTCTGTATTGGTGGGCCGAGTGGCGAATGCGATGGACTTGAAATCCACTGCGGTTTCTCCACGCAGGTGTGAACCCTGCCGACTACAGTTGAGAACTGTCGTCAAAAAGAAAGGGAGATTGCTCCACGTTTTTTTAAAGATGCAAATCAGTGCAGGGGTTGAAATATTTCAATCACATTGGGACTGGTCGGGAATCTGCAACCCACATTACTCTGAGAATTTCAAGCGGCAAATAGTTTTCAGAACAGCTGCTTCTCATCTGGCTCCCTGCTGCTGTTTGTCACGGGCCCTCTCTACTGGCAGAAAGTTAAACCATTTTGTTTCTAAACTTTTCTCTAACACCGGAGTGACCCGTGACAAGCATTGCCCTCCTCAACACAGGATACAGAGAACAACTGAAGACCACTCAGACCTCCACGAGAGTGTCATCTCAACTGTGCACATTGGGCCAGTATATCAAGGTGAAATATTTATGTTGAAGTTTTTTGAGAAAGAAATGAGAAGGCGAGGTACAGAACAGTGCGCCGTTATACTGGAAAGTTGCTAAAGACGACATTGAGTGAATAGGAGAGATGGTTTCCCTTCTGGGTGATGCTCTCATCACGCACCCGCAGACATATCGCCGTCGTGCAAATATCAACTCTGTCTAAATTCCTACATTCTGTTTTTTCGAGCTGTGATTTCTCCAAAAGCACAAAACTTCAACACTCGCAACGTTTAAACTTTAACAAAGTTCTCATAGATATATTTAGCGCACACCTGGAAGAAATTCTTTCAAACTTACTTGGGGAATTTCGGTTTGATTGCTCTTGAACTTTAAGTAAAAGGAAGGGAAATTTGCCTCGAGGCTGTGTAATGTGGAGATGTGTTCCCCATGTAAACTGATCGTGGTTGACCATCCCAGTGCTTCCCGATGCAGGGTTGCCCTGACCCACAGGGAGGTTTCTTTGACAAACTGACCCGGGAGCTTCCAGTCTCACCATGACGTCATAGGACGAGCCCCCGGTGATGGCCTGCAGCTGCTGAGACACAATAATGATGCTGGCCCCGGAACATGAATACGAATTAGTCCATGAGTCACGTGGTACTGAATCATTCTATGGAAAGTCCTTTCAACTTCACGGATTTATATATGAAAGGAGGTAAATGGGCAGGGCTTACACCTCGGGTCCACTCTTCCTTCACTCACAACACCCCACACCCACCTCCCATAGTGCCAAGGCACTTTCCCCTGCAACCGCCGAATGTGTAACACCTGCCCATTTACCTGCTCCCTCCTCGAACAGACCTTCCAGGTAAAGCAGCGCTTTACCTGCACATTTGCCACAAACTAGTCTACTGCATTTGTTGCTCACAATGTGGTTTCCCCAACGTAGCATGAAGCATAAACTGGGTGACTGCTTCGCAGAACACCTCGGTTCTGCTCGCAAAAAAAGGCCATGAGCTTCTGGTTGCCTGTCACTTTAACACGCCACCCTGTTCCCTGGCCAACTGCTCTGTCTCAGGCATGCAGTAGTGTTCCAGCAAAGCTCAGCTCCAGATGGAAGACCAACGCCTCAGTTTCCACTTGAAGATCCTATAGCCCTCCAGTCTTCAACATCGAGTTCAATATTGTTTGGACCCGAACTCCCCCATGCCCTTGACCCCTACCACACCCACAGGAGGCCTTGTTATCACATAGTCTGCTGTTACACACGACTTATTGTTAGCCAGGAACAGTCTCCATTAATAGTTAGTCACCCTCCGACACAGATCGTTATTCACTTCTTTGTCCCTCCAATGTTCTCCCTCTGAACTGCTGGCAAAGAGAGCAATGTGGAATGGCATCCCTGAGCCAGCTGTTTGTCCTATCTCCAAGAACAAGCTCTCTCCACTCGTAGATAATTAAATCATTTTGCTGTTGCGTTGACGTGAGGAGACTGTGTAAATATTAACTTTTCTAAATTCCCACCTTCCGTTGGTCGAACGGTGAGGTCACTCTGAACCACAACACGTATCACAGCGCACTTGGAGGCCCACCTAGTTCTACACAGCAAGTAAATGAGAGTCTCTATTCGTATCATTCCCTTGCCTTCTCCCTGTAAATCTCCACATTGTTACTTTGAGCATGACCACCGAATTCCCTGTTGTGTTCGTGAATCTGCCTCTTTGTCACGGTCAGACAGGGATTTATGGATCCGAACCACTCCCTGTGTGAAAATGTTCTTCCTAATGTCACTTTTACTTTTTTTCCAAATGCCTTGAAATCTCTGCCTTTTTTTTGGAAATTGAAAGGATTTTCATTCCTGCACATGAGGCTGAATTGATTTAATTTCAAACTAAAGGACTGCGGATGCTGAGAATCCGAGACAGAAAGAGGAACTGCTGGAGAAACTCAGCAGGTTCGGCGGTACCTGTGGGAGAAAACAGAGTTCTGAAATGTTGTCTCTGATTCTCTTTCCACCGATGGTGCCTGACCTGCTGAGTTGCTCCTGCAATTTCTGTTTTTGCTTTTAACTGAAAGTTGATTTCATCTTTCGGGATGAATCAACCAGACTCTCCATTTGAAGATATTTAACCCTTTCGAAACCTGTGAAGTGATTGGATTCAAACAAACCCAGCAATAATTCACTCTTTCTCAGCTCCACAGGCAGAGAGACCTGGGAAATGAAGCTGTCAGTGTGGTTCTTTATTCGTGGACAGAGTGGTTAATGCGACGGACTTGAAATCTATTGCGGTTTCCCCACGCAGGTGGGAACCCTGTCGACTACAAACTGAGAAATGTCGTCAAAACGAAAGGCAGACTGTTCCCCGGTTTCTTATTTAAGATTCAAATCAGTTAAGGGTGAAAGATATTTAACTCACATTGGGACTGGTCGGGAATCTGCAACGCACTGCCTGTCAGGTTGGAACAAGCAGATACCCACAGAGCTGCTTTTGAGGCTATGAGCCAAGTGTTTGGAAATGAGACTAGAACAGTGAGGGGCGTGAAGTCGTGATCGAAATGAAGCAGGCACCTGAGGATTAATGTGTTTTATTTGCCAGTGAAAGATACTGCTTCACAAAGTTGGGACGATGGAAGGGAAGCAGTGACGGTGATTATCTTTGGCTGTTCACCTTGTGAAGGTTCCCATTGCTGCGCATGTCCGTGTTAACGTCAGAACCCTGCAGCATGGTGGCGTTAGATATGCACAGGCCGGGGGCGCAGTGGATGACGCCACTGACCCCACCTACCTGTTTGAAATGCAGCTCACAGCTTCTTGACACACCCCAATTAATCTTTCTCATTGTCCTGAAGCCGGCAAACGGTTTGAATTCCTGATCTGCGGGAATGAGAATCTTTTCACTGTCTCGCATCAGTGAGTGTCCCTGAGAACATCAGAGTCACGTCACAGCGCTGTCAGAGGAGGGGAAGCTGAAATAGCCCCACACGCTGCTCACGGGCACATTTCACTTTCCCCAACTCACCACCCCAACCATTGCGGCTCCTGGGACTGGAATGGGAACAAACACCAAAACCCAGTCTCAGCTTTGTGAATCTTCCGAAAATAAGAAAACTGTTCATCCCTTCGGATCTTCCATCCTGGGCTGACAGGGGTGATTTTAAATAGCTGTCCAGTCAGTGTCGATTCTTTTTGGCTGAAAATATCTTCCTTATCTCATCCCAGCATTTCTTGCCACAGAGAACTGTGCGGCAGAGTTCATGTATATATTTCCTTGTATGGTATTTTGTAAATAACATTCGTTTGCTGGTTGTTTGTATCGGGTATTTCAGTTTCACTAGCCGCTGTTTAAGTGTGTTGGTAGGTTTGTGGGCTACCATGATGCTGAGAGGTTTGAGTTGTCTGGACATCATTTAAAAGATGTATTTAATGTAAGGTAATGTGGCTCGGGTTTCTGAAGACGTTGTGTCTGCTTGGGTCAATTTGTTGATGAGAAATCGGCACACTGGGTTTATTGGGTAGGCAAAAGTGAGGACTGCAGATGCTGGAAACCAGAGTTTAGACCAGAGTGGTGCTGGAAAAGCACAACAGGTCAAGCAGCTCCCCAGGAGCAGGAAAATCGACGTTTCGGGCGAAAGCCCTTCATCAGGAATAGGGGCAGGACGCTTCCAGGGTGGAGAGATAAATTGGGGGTGATGGTGTGCTGGGGCGAAGGTAGCAAAGAGTAAAATAGGTGAATGGTGGTGGGGATGGAGGTGACAGGTCAGAGAGAAGGGTGGAGCGGATAGGGGGGAAGGGAGATTGGCAAGTAGGACAGGTCATGATGTCAGTGCTGGCTGGAAGGTTGGAACTGAGGTAAGGTGGGGGAGGGGAAATGAGGAAACTGGTGAAGTCCACATTGACGCCCTGGCGGAACATGAAGTGTTCTTCCTACAGGCGTCGGGTGGGAAGGGAGTGGCGGTGAAGGCAGAGTGGGGGGCGGAGGTTGAAATGTTGTTCCATAGGGCGATGGGGTTGATTGGTGCGGGTGTCCCGGAGATGTGACTTGACTCTCCAGTCTCCCCAATATTGTAGTGATCGCATCGGGAGCAATGGATACAAAATATTACATTGGTGGATGTACCGGTGAAAGTCTTCTTACTACCGTGGCCCGGGTTCGATTCCCGGGCAGCGTAACAATTTTCAGCAGAGATACCAAGATGCATTCACGTTTCCCTGGTGGTCTAGAGGTTAGGATTCGGCACTCTCACCACCGCGGCCCGGGTTCGATTCCCGGTCAGGAAAGTAATTTTTCATGTTCAGGTCACTACTCTGGTGTGTGGGTATGTGAGACTGAGTTTCCAGTCACACTGACGTTTACAACCTAACTGAGCAGACAGACCGCCTCATCCTTGTTGTCAAGGCCATCAATATCCAAGTCCTGGTGAGTCAAGTGACTGTCAGACTTCGATGTGATGCTTGGTCTGAGATATCTACCTCCAAATTCTTCTCTTGTAATATTCCTGTAGAAAGAGATTGCAAAGGTCATTGCTGTCAGTCCACAATAGAAAATCAGAACACACAATTCTAGTTTCTGTGAAACATTCTTTCCTCTCTTCATACCCAAGATCTTTGTGCTGACCTATATGTAAATGTATACAGCAGGGTAATGTGGTGGATTGCATGCTCCATGAAGAGTTCACTCAAGTTGCTGAATGGACATTTATCATGCGGTATTGACGTTCTTACTGAAGATATACAATATGCTGCAGTGCAATATTACGAGCCCAGAAACACTGAAAATCAGGCTTTCAGAGCCACAAACATTCCATCAAATATGTACCATATACCCCAGACTTATCTGTCTTATATTAACGCACGGTAGTCTTAGATTCCCAGAAGACTCGGATTTAAGTATCCAGTGTGACTTTTTGTAAAAGAAGCCATCTTTTGGACTCCTTCCTACCGACTCTATTACTGGAAATACATCCATACTACACCGGGATTCGTGGATCAATGACGTGAGGCTTATCTTTACCCTCTTATAATTTCCTATTGCATAAATGTTTCGACGAATGCCAATATTTTTCATCAGCCTTAAAGTCCGAGACGTAAAGCACAGAAACAGACCTTTCAATCTAAATTGTCCATGCCGACCGGATATCCAAAATTCATCTTGTCCCATTTGCCAGCACTTGGCCCATATCCCTCTAAACCCTTCCTATTCATATATCCATCCAGATGCCGCCACCAGACTCCACCACTTCCTCTGGCAGCTCGTTCCATGCATACACAACCCTTTGCATGGAAAGATTGACTGCAAGGTCCCTTTTAAATGTTTCCCCTCTCGCCCTCAACCTATGCCCTCGAGTTCTGCACTTCAAAGTTTGTGAGAAGATTTGTAGCTCGGGTGCTCGTTGTTGTGGTTCTGTTCGCCGAACTGGGCATTTGTCTTGCAAACGTTTCGTCCCCTCTCTAGGTGACATCCTCAGTGCTTGGGAGCCTCCTGTGAAGCGCTTCTGTGCTGTTTCCTCCGGCATTTGTAGTGGCTTGTCTCTGCCGCTTCCGGTTGTCAGTTCCAGCTGTCCGCTGTAGTGGCCAGTATATTGGGTCCAGCACGATGTGTTTGTTGATAGAGTCTGTGGATGAGTGCCATGCCTCTTGGAATTCCCTGGCTGCTCTCTGTTTGGCTTGCCCTATAATGGTAGTGTTGTCCCAGTCGAATTCATGTTGCTTGTCATATGTGTGTGTGGCTACTAAGGATAGTTGGTCGTGTCGTTTCGTGGCTAGTTGGTGTTCGTGGATGCGGATCGTTAGCTGTCTTCCTGTTTGATGAGTCCTAGTGGTCGCAGTAGTCTGGCTGTCAGTTCGGAAATGGCCCGATACCCAACATGAGCAAAACAAATGTACTGTACAAAATCCCATGCAAGGACTGCACAAAACACTACATAGGACCTCGCCACGAAACGACACGACCAGCTATCCTTAGCAGCCACACACACAGATGACAAGCAACATGAATTCGACTGGGACAACACTATCATTATCGGGCAAGCCAAACAGAGAACAGCCAGGGAATTCCTAGACGCATGGCACTCATCCACAGACTCTATCAACAAACACATCGACTTGGACCCAATATACCGGCCCCTACAGCGGACAGCTGGAACTGACAACCGGAAGTGGCACAGACAGGCCACTATAAATGCCGGAGGAAACAGCACAGAAGCGCTTCACAGGAGGCTCCCACGCACTGAGGATGTCACCTAGACAGGGGACGAAACGTTTGCAAGACAAATGCCCAGCTCGGCAGAACCACAACAGTTCTGCACTCCCCCATCCCAGGGAAAAGACCTTGTCTATTCACCCCATCCACGCCCCTCAAGTTTTTATAAACCTCTTTAAAAAAAACTCTCAGCCTGCGATGCTCCTGGGAAAACAGCCCCATCCTATTCAGCCTCTCCCTGTGGTTTAAAGCTCTTACCCTGGCAACATCCTTGTGAATCTTTTCTCAATCCTCTCAAGTTTCACAACATTGAAAGTCCCCTTCTCGTCTCGAACCTGTGCCCTATTTTAGTTGACCTTTCCACCGTGAAGGGAAAAAAAGCCTCTGACGATCATAGAATCCCTCCAGGGTGGAAACAGATGATTCAGTCCAACAAGTCAACACCGACCCTCCAAAGATTAACCCACAGGGACTCATTCCCCTACCCCTATTACTCTATATTTACCCCTAACTAATGCACCTGACATACACATCCCTGAACACTCGGGCAATTTACACACAGACAATCCATTTTAACCTGCCTATCCCTGGACACTATGGGTAATTGAGCATGGCTAATCCACCCTAACCTACATATTTTTGGAATGTAGGTGGAAGCCCTTGCAGACATGAGAGGTGGCATGCAGGAAGAATGTGCAAACTCCACACAGACAGTCACCCGAGACTGAAATCGAACTCGGGTGTCTGGCACTGTGTGGCATCAGTGCAAACCACTGAGCTACCCTGCCACCCATGTCCAACCAATCTGTGTCTCATCATATTGTTGAGGTCTCCCCTCAGCCTCTGTCTTCCCAGAGAGAAAAAAAAATCAGGTTTATGCCACTTCTCCTCATAACTAGAGCCCTTCAGACCTGGCAATGTCCTGGTGAACCTTGTCTGTACCCTCTGCCAGAGCACCCACATCCTTCCGGTAGTGTGGCGACCAGAACTGAACGTAGTATTCCAAATATGGCCAGAATAAATAGGTGTAACTCGCCAACTCTTACACTCCAGGAAACGTGCTGTGTTTCTTCTTGATCACCGTACCCACCTGCTTTACCACTTCCACGGATCTATATGCCCAAACCCTTCTGTATGCCAGTGCTGCTATGAGTTCTGCCAGTTATCATACAATTCTTATATTTCCTTCGTCTCTAGCTTTGGACTTCCTCTACCGTGGGGAATAGACATATAAAGTTGAGCAGCCAGACAAATTTCAAAAGGACACAAAAGGTGTGTCTGCAGATGGGACGACTGAATGAATCATTTCCCACAATGGCCGCAGATGAACAGCCTCTCCCTGGTGTGAACTCGCTGGTGTGTCTGCAGGCTGCACAGCCAATTGAATCCCTTCCCACATACTGAGCAGGAGAACGACGTCTCCCCAGTGAGAACGCGTCTGTGGGTGTCTAGCCCCAATGGGGAAGGGAACCCTTTCCCACAGTCCCAACATTTCCATGGTTTCCCCATGAGGGGAGCATTCTTTGTGTCGCGCTGGGTTTGAAATTAAAAACAGAATGGATACATAGTCTCTCCCCACTGTGAGGGGTGGGATTGTGATCCCCCAAGCTGAGTAAATTGTTTGACGCATTTTTCACAGACAGCGTACTGAATCTCCCTCACTAGGGTGTCTCAGTATTATTCCTGCCATACCAGTATTCAAAATCTCTCACACAGACAAAAGCAAACATTTCTTCTCGAATTCAATGGCTGCTGATATTCAAGGCCCATTGATTCAAGTGGCTCTGTCAGAAGGTGACGCATCATTTGTTTTCAGATTTGGAGGAAAACGTAATTTAGATCGCAATAACCTGGAACAAGCTGTGGACAAAGGTGCTGGAAATGGTGCTGAATCAAGAATATGATAATGAAATGTCAAGGGTGCTTGGGAAAAGAAAGCCAGTGAAGTTATTGAATGACTTCCTGCTGTCCAAGTAAATAAAAAATACAAGAAATATAGAACGTAACTCTATTACTGCATTAGAAGGTGAAAAATCATAGCCACAAAGTTTTTTATAACAGCCAACAATATCAGATATACACCATATGAAGCAACATATGTCTATATTTGAAATCAATGTGCCAATCCCTTAAATACTGCTCAGTTCCATGAGAAACTACCCTTATACTTCTGAACATGAGGAAAGAAATAAACCTTTTCCAGGGTACAAACTCTATACGTGCCAAACTGAGGGAATACACAAGGAAAATACCTTTGAGAGGGGCAGAGAGCATCCAAGTACCTTTGGAGAGCCTGCTCCCTCCATGGAGTCACTCCAGTTGCTACAAGTGAACAGTATCCACCCCACCCCACCCGCCAAAGCCTCTATCTCCCCCCCCCTCCCAGGATGAGGAATGAAAAGGGAGAGACATTGCTTTGCTCCCAGATGTTGCCCAGAGGGAGGGAGTTTCACTCTGAAATTGACAGGGCTACCTCCACGTTGTGGCGTCCACGATGGGGGGGGGGGGGGGGGGGGTGCACGTGGGGTCTCCTTTCGCTCTCCTCCACGTCAATGCAGTTTGAGTTCAAGCAAAGCACGGGGTTTAACTTTAGCTTTACACTCTCAGAAGACCCCCACCTCTGTGAATCCAACACTTTACTCCCCCCTCCACTCCATGGAAATACCGATTTGAGAGACTCCAGAGTTGGAGTTGCTACCGTACCTGCTGTAGGGGGGTTGGAAGAAGCTGTGTATTTTAATGAACCATTTCAATTTAACTTCATCCTTGCCATTCAAATACTAATTTTACACAGAGGGTGGAATGAACCTCCTCAGGAAGCGGTGGATGCGGGTACAATAAAAAGACATTTGTTTTAGTACATGAATAGGAAAGGTTTGGAGGGATACAGGCCAACAGCAGGCAGGAGAGACTGGTGTAGTTTGGGCTTATGGTTGGCATGGACTGGTTGGACCAAAGGTCCATGACCATGCTGTATGACTCGATGGTAAGTTCTTAGTTCCTTAAAGGGGAGTCGCACACAGACAGCATAGTGAAGAAGGTGTTTGATATGCCTGCCTTTATTGGTCAGTGCACAGAGTGCAGGAGTCGGGAGGTCATGTTGCGACTGTAGAAGACATTAGTTAGGCCACGTTTGGAGTATTGCATGCAATTCTGGTACCAGTGATCCCACCCTGACACATCATAAACCAGAGATAGTGACTGAAATTGACTCTGATACAAAATCAAATCATTAAATCGCTGCAGTGCAGAAAGAGGCCATTTGGCCCATTGAATGCATTGGGTACAGGAGTTGGGAGGTCATGTTGTAGCTGTCCAGGACATTGGTTCGGTCACTTTTGGAGTATTGCATTCGATTCTGGTCTCCCTACTATAGGATAGAAACGATGTTGTGAAACTTGAAAGTGTGCAGAAAAGATTGATCAGGATGTCGCCAGGGTTGGAGGGTTTGTGGTATAAGGAGAGCCTGAAAAGGATGGGGCTGCTTCCCTGGAGTGTCGGAGGCTGAGGGGTGACGTTATGGACATTTATAAAATCATGAGGGGCATGGATAGGGTAAATAGGTTAGAGGAAGTGGTGGAGGCTGGTATAATTACAACATTTAAAAGGCATCTGGATGGGTGTGTGAATAGGAAAGGTTTGGAGGGATATGGGCCAAATTCTGGCAAATGGGACACTAGATTTATATAGGACATCTTGTCAGCATGGATGTGTTGGATGAAAAAGTCTATTTCCGTGCTGTATATCTTTATGTCTATTTGATAACAGATGCCTTATTTCTGTTGATGTAAATATTGTTAGGGAGAGAGAATTCCTCAAGTAGGGGATGATAAAAATCCTGGGAGACCCCCAATTCTAGTTTACTATCTAATGAACACATTTTAAGCACCAAATGTGCATTTATGTCTAATTTTGTTTCATTTTTCTTGTTTTATTCCCTGCTATGATGACTCTCTCCTCTGGATGGTTGTCAGGCTGGGAATATTGTGGATTGGGCCTTGATCGACTGAATGTTTTATTGCTTTGGAAGGTGTAAAAGGGGCTCAAAGTTTCAGCAGAAAGCCAGCTGAGCTGAGAACAGACAACATCTTAGTCTGAGGGAACAGGGAGAAGAGGACAGAGAAATCAGGACCTGAAATCCGAGCTGATACCAGAGTACCATGTTATTAGTGCTTTGATTAGCAGTGCCAACCCTCTACCTTTACCTCGCTTCCCTTGAATGCCACGTACCCCCTCAATATTCAGATCCAATCCTTGTCATCCTGAAGCCACGTCCCTGGAAGGAGTCTCAGATCATAATTATTCTCTTCAATGTGTGCAGCCAATTCATTCAGTTGTGTTACATTGCAACACACATTCAGCCATACAGTCTTCAGTTTCAATTCTTGTGTTCTGTAGAATCCAGTTTTGATTGATTAGATTCGATTCCCTACAATGTGGAAACAGGCCCTTCGGCCCAACAAGTCCACACCGTCACCCTGAAGAGTAACCCACCCAGACCCATTTCTTTCTGATTAATGAACCTAACACTATGGACAATTTAGCATGGTCATTTGACCTGACCTGCACATCTTTGGACTGGGACATTTACTTTCCGTGTCCCTTTCTATCATTCTCTGATGTTCATTTCCACATCACTACATTGCTCACCTACCTTGATACGGATTGGCCATGAAAAATGCATGTTCATACATTCGCAGTAACAGAATCAGGAGTAGGTCATTTGGTCCATTGAGCTACTCCACCATTCGTAAAGATCATGGCTCATCTATCCATCGTCTCAGCTCCTCTTACCTGCATTATCCTGACTATCCTAAATTCACCTACCATACAAAATCCCATCGAACTATGTCTTGAATATGGCTGCTTCTACTGCTTCCTTGGGCAGAGAATTCCAATGATTCACCACTCTCTGGGAAAAGCAGTTCCTTCTCCTCTGTCTTTCACCTACTCCCCCTAATCTTGTGACCTAGTCTCACTCACTGGCTGAAACGACGAGATAGGGTGGGTCTGGGTGGCATGCTCATCGGATGGGTCAGTGTGGACTTGATGGGATGAATGGCCTGATCCCACGCTGTAGTGATTCTATGATTTACCGCAGTTGTGTTTGCCATGGACCACAGCACCAGAACCTCCCACCTTCTGCAAATCGAAAGACAAGTCCCACCCTGCCCTCTTGTACGTGTATAATCTAACTGCTTAATCATTTCTAGTGAATCCCAGCCCACACCTCCCGCTGCTGCCAGTAACCTTTACAAAGCTGATGAGACAATGCTGTACCTGCAGTACTGAAAATCTTAAGGCTTCTAACGATACCAGTTACTGATTCACCACTCCCACTGATGGACGGCATTGGAAATACAATGTTGGAGGCTGAAAGAAATGAGCAGTTTAAAACAAAAACTCATCTAACCCTTCACTAGGCTCCCTGCTCAGGACACTTTACTTAAATCACTTCAACTCCACATTGCAACAAATTCCCACTTTCCACCAATATCCTGAATGTCCTCACTCACTCAGTTGCTGTCTCACAAATTAAAGATTTCATTGTAGCTTCTGCTCCCAGTAAGGACAAAACATCTTTGAAAGCTGCTCTGAAAGTCCAGTCTTCACAATGACACTTCTGCTTTTCTTCAGTCCAAATTGTCCGTGCTGACCAGATATCCCAAATTAACATAGTCTCGTTTGTCAGCACATAACCCATATCCCTCTCAATTCTCCTTATTACCAGATGCCTTTTCAAATGCTTTAATTATACCAGCCTCCACCACTTCCTCTGGCAGCTCATTCCATACACACAACACCCTCTGTGTGAGAAAGGTGCCTGTAAAGTTCCTTTTAAATATTTCCCCTCTCACCTCAGACCTATGACCTCTAGTTTTGGACTCCCCTACTCTGGGGAAAAGAGTTTGGCTATTCACCCTATCCATGCTCCTTATGAACTTCTATAAAGTCACCCCTCAGCCCCTAATGATCCAGAGAAAACAGCCCAGCCGATTCAGCCTGTCCATATATTTCAAACCCTCCAACTCTGGCAATAGCCTTGCAAAGGTTCGTAACACTTTTCCTGTAGGAGGGAAACCAGAACCGAATGCAGTATTCCAAAAGTGGCCAAATCAATGTCCTGTACAGCCGCAACATGACCTCCCAACATCTGTATTGAAATGCACTGACCTATAAAAGCAAATATACCAAACACCTTCTTTGCTATCCTGCCTACCTGCGACTCCACTATGAACTAGCACTCCATGGTATGTTTATTCAACAACACTCCCCATTAAATGTGTAGATCCTGCCCTGATCTGCCTTTCCAAAATCCATATTTCAAAATGGGGTCGAGAAACGTATAAGCCGTGAGTGAATGGTGGAGCAGATCCGATGGGCTAAATGGCTTAATTTCTGCGCCGATGTCGTATGGTCTCTTGCTGTCCTGGACACAGTGAGAGAATTGGAAGCAGGAATAGGTCATTTGTCTTTCCAGCTGGCACCAGTATTGAACAATTCATAACTGGATATAAATATACCTGCATCTAGATGAATAGGCTAGGACTTTTTTCACTGGAGCATCAGAGGTTGAGAGGTGACCTTAGAGAGGATTATAAAATCATGAGAGGTAGAGATGAGGTGCATGGCACGTATTCTTTCCCTAGTGTGGGTGGTTCAAGATTAGGGAGCAAATTTTGAAGGTGAAGAAAGAAATATTTTAAAAAGACATGAGGGGCACCTTTTTTTAAAGATAAAAAGTAGTTCGTGTGAGGAATCAATGTCCAGAGGAGTTGCTGGATGCAGGTACAGTTACAATGTTTAAAAGACATTTGGATAAGTACATGAATAGGAAAGGTTCGGAGGGACATAGGCCAATCATTGGCAGGTGGGAGCAGTTTAGTTTCAGAACACCGTCAGCATGGACTAGTTCGACTGAATGGTCTGTTTCTGTGCTGTATGACTCTATAACGTTTCTGCACTGGCTTTAAAACCATTTTCTTGCCTTCTCCCATAACATCTTTGTTCTTCAAAGTCACATGAACTCAGCCTTGAATACATTCAATAACCGACTTAACTGCAGGAAGACATCCCCACTTCTGAACTCATTTCTTCTTGCTGATATACCACTTGCTTTGCTCATTGCTTGCTGCACTTTCTGACAACTGGCAGTGACTGGTGTAGAAGGACACTGAGGGCCCTTTGTCGATCCACACACCACTCCTGATGAAGGGCTCGTGCCCGAAACGTCGACTCTCCTCCTCCTCAGTTGCTGCCTGACCTACTGTGATTTTCCAGAGCCACAATATTCAACTCTGATCTCCAGCATCTCACTTTCGCCACATCTCAACATATCACCATTTAAACAATGCACCTCCTTTCTGCTTTTTTTATGCACTGAAAAGGCTAGAACTTCACATTGTGGTACTGCATTTTCCATGTGTTTGCAAGTTGACACACAGACCTGGATCAACTTTTCCAGAGTCTGGCCCTCCCTCGGTTCACTCTTGAACCCCAGAATGAAAAAGTGGTGAGAAAAACACTGTTGTACTCACAAATGTTAGACAGAGGAAGGAAATTACAGTCTGGGGTGAAGTTTAACCTTATGCAGAGAGAAAAGACCAACAGCAGCTTCAGAGCTCATGGCCCAAACTCCACATTGCCACAATGGCCGGCTCTGATTGGCAGGAGGACCAGACTCCTTCCGGTCCTCCAAGGTTGTCCACTGCTCCATGGAAAGGAGCTCGCGCACGTTTCTGCGGACACCCAAGAGTTTGCGCAGTGCTTGCCGACACTGGCGGTCATGCGCAGTGCTTGCTGACACCGTGGAGCATGCTCAGTATGCAGGAATTTGTTACAAATTTTAAAGTTAAAAATCACAAAGCACCTGGTGATAGTCCAACAGACTTATTTGGAGGCACTAGCTTTCGGAGCCCTGCTCCTTCATCAGCTGATTATGGAGTAAACATCGTAGGACACAGAATTTATGATCTTACGATCTTATATTCCACAACCACCTGATGAAGGAGCGGTGCTCCGAAAGCTAGTGCTTCCAAACAAGCCTATTGGACTGTAACCTGGTGTTGTGTGATTTTTAACTTCGTACACCTTAGTCCAACACGGGCACCTCCCGATCATGACAAATATTAAGCGTCCAAATGCGAATACGAGAGAAAAATGCCGAAGCTATTTTATTTGACCGATTTTTTTCCCCCTGTGCCTCGACATTTTATTTCTTTTGCATTTTGTTTGGCTGCTCAACGTTTCTGTCTTTTCCCCAGGGTAGAGGTATTCCAAAACTAGATGGTACAGGTTTAGGGTGTGGGGGAAAGATTTTAAAAGATCTAAAAGACTAGGAATAGAACATTCACCCCTTACTGGGCGAAAGTGAGGACTGCAGATGCTGGAGATTAAGGTCGATAGTGTGGAGCTGGAAAAGCACAGCAGGTCAGGCAGCATCCGAGGAGCAGGAGACTCGACGTTTCTGGCAAAACCCTTCGTCAGGAAATAGCCATGGGGAACTGCAGGGCTGTAGCATAATCGAGTGAGTCGAAGTGGGATGCTGTTGGGAAGGTGGGTGTGAATGGTCTGTAGGGATGATATGGTTCCACTGCCTTGGCCACGCGTATTTTGAGAAATGTGGGAGGAGTGGGTTCCAGTTCGTGGGACACTGACACGAGTCCTGGAGAAGGTGGCATTTGTGCTGTCTCTCTCTTCACATTCTGCCCCCTGTCCATTTTCTCCCCATCCACTGCCCTCTGCCTATTCTCTCCCCTCACACTGCACCCTCTATTCTCTCCCCCAACCCTCTGAACCCCAGTCTGTTCCGCTGTCCATTTCCCTCCCTTCTCCACCACCACCAGCGACCCCTTCATCTCCCCACCCCCACAATCGTCCTTTCTCGTGCCTCAGCCCTCTTTGATCGCTGTATGAAGTCTTTCTCAGGGAAGAGAGAGAATGGATGGTGATGACTTTACCTGGGAAACACGGCATGTGAGAAATAGCTGATTTTTAAATTTGAGAATAACTAAAACCATATATTCAGAAACTTCGTTACAGTCGGGAAGAATGTTTTTTTTTCAAAAATAAAGCTGCAGAAATCTTTCTGAAACTTTCATTGATGTATGTGCAGTTAGGCCACAACAAAGGACAGGCTGTAAGGAGTGAATGAGTGAATAAAAGACAAGTCCAACCTTGCCCTCGAGGAGAAAGTGAAAAATGCTGATGCTGTAGATCAGAGTTCAGAGTGTGGTGTTGGAAAAGCACAGCAGGTCCGGCAGCATCCAAGGAGCAGGAGAATCGACGTTTCGTGCATAAGCACTTGGCACTCGACCATCGCTCCTTCAACCCCCCTGTGATGGCGCGTGAACTCACTGGTGCCTCCGCAGGTAGGAGGAGCAGGTGAATCCCTTCCGGCACTTACAGCAGGTGAATAGCCTCCAGGGTGGACCCGCTGGTGGGTCAGCAGTGCAGCTGACTGAGTGAAACCCCTCCCGTACATGGTGCACGTGAATGGCTTCTCTCCCTTGTGGACTCACTCCTGCGTCTGCAGATGGCTGATCCGACTGAAGCCCTTCCTACATACTGCGCAGGTGAATGGCCTCTCCCGGTGTGAATGCGTCTGTGGGTTTCCAGCAGGGATGGGGAAGGGAATCCTTTCCCAAAGACTCCTCATTTCCAAGATTTCTCCTTTGGAGGGAGGTTTCCTTGTGTTGCTCTGGGATTGAAATTACAAACAGAACGGGTACATAGCCTTTCCCACCTTGAGGCGTGAGACTTTGATTCCTCCAAGCTGAGTAAATGGTTTGAAGCACTTTTCACAGTCAGCGCACTGAATCTCCCTCACTCGGTGTCTCATTATTCTTCCTGCCACAGGACTGTCCAAAATCTCTCAAACAAACAAACAAAAGCAAGCATGCCTTCTTGATTGGAATGGCTGCTGATATTCAAGTCCCAATGAATCAAGTGGCTCTGTCAGAAGTTGATGTTTCATTTGCTTTCAGATTTCTTTCTGCACGTCTTCCTGCAAAGAAAAATCACAAAATAAATGATCACTGTCAGTACAGTTACTGAACATAACATAGGTGGCAATTCCTGTAGATTGCGAGATGTCTGCTGATCACATATTATCCAGGCCACAGAAACCTGAAAACACTCATGCAGCCAGATAGCCTGGACTGTGCATGGAGGAAAACTTCATTTCAGTGACAATAACATGGAACAAACTGCCTACAAAGATGCTGGAAATGGAGCTGAATCAAGGATATGAAAATGAAATGTTAAGGCTGCTTGAGAAAAGAAAGGCAGTAAAATTGCTGAATGACTTCCTGCTGACCTATTAAATAAAAAATTATGACAAAAAAAGGACGTAACTCCATTACTACATTAGAAGGTGAATAATAATTACAAAGAAACTTTTACAACAGTCAACAATATCAGATATACACCATATAGAACAAAGAACAAAGAAAGTTTACAGCCCAGGAACAGGCCCTTCAAGCTTGAGCCGATCCAAATGTACTCTCTAAACCTGTCGGTCAATTCCTTAGCATCTGTATCCCTCGACTCCCCACCCACTCATGCATTTATCCAGACAAATCTGAAATGAATCTACCGTGCCTGCCTCTACCAACTCTGCTGACAACGCGTTCCAAACGCCCACCACCTTTTGTGTGAAGTAAAGCACGTATTCTCTTTGAATAAGTGCTGCCCTTGCCGCGTTCATTGTAACGGGATCTCATCTGATGAAGCTGCTTTTTGAGAGTATTGGCTGGCCGTTTTGCACAAGGCAGTGTAAGAAACAAGGGCTCGCCCGGGATTTGAACCCGGGATCTCTCGCATACCCACGCACCAGAAGACCCGAAGCGAGAATCATACCCCTAGACCAACGAGGCACAGGCACCATGCGACCTACATTTTTTTTGAGCAATGTGCCAATCCCTGAAATGCTGTTCAGTTCCTTGAGAATCAACCTTTTAGTTGTGAACATGAGGAAAGGAGCAATCCGCAAACTGCATACGTGCCAAACTGAGGGAATACACAAGGAAAATAGCTTTAAGAGAGATAGAAAGTATTTGAGCACCTTTGGAGTGTCTGCTCCCTACCTGGATTCACTCCAGTTGCTACAAGTGAACAGTGTTTCACCCACCCCTACCTCCCCTTCCCCCTCGCTGCCGGAGGATTGTATATGGAAAGGGGGAGACATTGCTTTACTCCCAGATGTTGCCCAGAGGGAGGGATTTTCACTTTGAAACTGACAGGGCTGCATCCGCATTGTGACGTCAACAATGGAGGGTGGGCCGACAGCTGTCCTGCAGTTGAGGCACGTGTGGAGGGGAGGGCACTTTGCAAATCCCACTCTCCTCCAAGTCTATACAGATTGAGTTCAAGCAAAGCAAGGGGTTTAAATATACTATAGAAAACCTCCTTTGTGCCGTGGGAAATCTCCGGCCGCGGGAAATGCAGTGTTACAGATTTAAAGTAACAGAAGCAGTAGACCATTTGGTCAAGCCTGCTCCGTCATTCATTAAGGTCACAGCTCCACCAACCTGGACTATCCCGACTACCCTTAATTCCCCTACCATGCAAAAACCCATCCAACTGTGTCTTCAATATACTTCATGAAGCTGTCTCAACTGCTCTCTTGGGCAGAGAATCCCATGGAGTCTCACAGAGTGACACAGATGTACAGCACAGAAACAGACCCTTCGGTGCAACTCATCCATGCAGCCCAGACATCCTAACCTAATCTAGTCCCATTTGCCAGCACTTGGCCCAAATCCCCATAAAACCTTCCTACCCTCCAACCTCCAACCCTGGCATCATCCCTGTAAATCTTTTCTACACCTTTTCTAGTTTCACAACATCTTTCCGATAGGAAGCAGACCAAAATTACATGCAATATTCCAAACGTGACCTGACCAATGTTCTGTACAGTGGCAACATGAGCTCCCAACATCCATCCTCGATGCTCTGACCAACAAAGGAAAGCACACCAAACGCCTTCTTTACTATCCAATCTGCCTGCGTCTCTACTTTTAAGAAACTATCAACCTGAACTGCAAGGTCTCTTTGTTCAGCAACACTTCCAAGGAACTTACCATTAAGTGTGATCTGAGGTAACCTTCTTTACTGTCCACTACACCTCCAATTTTGGTGTCATCTACAAACTTGCTAACTATATCTCCTCCGTTTACATACAAATCATTTATATAAATGACAAAAAGTAGCGGGCCCAGCATCAATCCTTGTGACACACCATTGGTCACAGGCCTTCAGTCTGAAAAGCAACCTCCATCACCCCCCTCTATCTTCTGCCTTCTAGCCAGTTCTGCATCCAAATGGCTAGTTGTCCCTGCATGCCATGAGATTAAACCTTGCTCACCAGTTCCCATGAGGAACCTTGATGATCGCCTTCCTGAAGTCCAGAGAGATCACGTCCATCGCTCTGCCCTCATCAATCCACTTTGTTACTTCTTCAAAAAACCCAATCATGTTCATGAGACATGATTTCCCAAGCATAAAGCCATGCTGACTATCCCTAATCAATTCTTGCCTTCCCAAATACATGTAAATCCTGTCTCTTAGGATTCTCTCCAAAACCTTGCCCATCACGGATGTCAGGTTCACTGGTCTATAGTTCCCTGGCTTTTCCTTACCACCTTTCTTAAATAGTGGCACCACATTAGCCACCCTCTATCCTTCCGGCACCTCACCTGTGACTATTGATGATACAAATATCTCAGTAAGAGGCCGAGCAATCACTTCCCCAGTTTCCCACAGAGTTCTAGGGTACTCCTGATCAGGTCCTTGGGATTTATCCACTTTTATGCATATCAAGATATCCAGCAATTTCTCATCTGTAATATGGGCATTTTTTCAACATGTCACCATCTACTTTCTCACATTCTATATCTTCCATGCCCTTCTCCACGTAAACACTGGATGCACAATATCCGTTGTTCAGTACCTCGCCGCCCCCCCCCCCCCCCCACGCCCCCCATCTACTGCAGCTCCACACAAAGTCCGCCTTGATGATCTTTGACCGGCCCTATTCTCTCCCTTGTTATCCTTTTGTCCTTAATGTATTTATAAAAGTCCTTTGGGTTATCCATGACTCTATTTGCCAAAGCTATCTCATGTCCCCTTTGTTGCCCTCATGATTTCCCTCTTAAGTATGCTCGTACTGCCTTTATACTCTAAGGATTCACTCGATCTCTCTGCCGATACCTGATAGATACATCCTTCTTTATCTTAACCAAAATCTCATTTTCTCTAGTCATCCAGCATTCCCCAACCTACCTGCCTTTCCTTTCACCCGAACAGGAATATACTCTACATCAGACAATCACCTAATGAAGGAGCGTCGCTCAGAAAGCTAGTGTGCTTCCAAGTAAACCTGTTGGACTATAACCTGGTGTGGTGTGACTTTTTAACTTTGTACTCCCCAGTCCAACACCGGCATCTCCGAATCAGGAATATACTGTGTCTGGACTCTTGTTATCACATATTTGAAGGCTTCCCGTTTTCCAGCAGTCTTTAACATGCGAACATCTACCCCCAATCAGCTTTTGAAAGATCTTGCCTAATACCTGAGTCTTCCTCGAATTTAGAACTTCAACTTTTAGATCTGATACATTATTTTCAATCACTGTTCTAAAGTTAATAGAATTATGGTTTACCCTTAGGTTTTGCACACTCGCCAGTATGTACATCCACATTATGAATTAGAAAATGTCCTTGTACACACTTTACAAATTCCTCTATTTGGCAGATAGGAAAATGGGCAGGAGTTATACCTTGGGTCCACTCTTCCTTCATTCCCACCAAGCCTAACCCCATTCCCACCCCAATAGTCCAACGGCACTTTCCCCTGCAACTGCCGAATGTGTGACACCAGCCCATTTACCTGCTCCCTCGTCTCTATCCAAGGGTCCAAACTTACCTTCCAGGTGAAGCAGCACTTGACCTGCACTTCCCACAACCCAGTCGACTGCAGTTGCTGCTCATAATGTGGTCTCACGCCTTCCTGAAGTCCATATAGATCACGTCCATCGCTCTGCCCTCATCAATCCACTTTGTTACTTCTTCAAAAAACCCAATCATGTTCATGAGACATGATTTCCCAAGCATAAAGCCATGCTGACTATCCCTAATCAATTCTTGCCTTTCCAAATACATGTAAATCCTGTCTCTTAGGATTCTCTCTGGTCCCAATATCGAATTCAATAATTCTCGGGCCTGAAATCCATAGTATCCTCGTCCCTTCCACACACACCAAGCCTTGTTATCACATCGTCTGTCATTACACACTACCTATTCTTAGCCACGAACAGTCTCCATTCACCCTCCCACGCAGATCTTTATCAACTCCCTTTCCTGTCCACAGTTCTTCCCTCGCTTTGGGCTCTGCCCTGATCTATCATTAACTGCGTCCGCCTTCCTCCCACAATATCTCCTGCATATAAACCAACGTTTTCCCAATCACCATCAGTTCTGTGGAAGGGTCTCCGGCAACTCCTGTTTTTTGTTTCAGATATACAGCATCCGCAGTTCTTTCACCTTTTTATTGAGATAGAGTTGGAAATTACTTCGAGAGACAGAAGGAGAGGGGGCAGAGACAGAACACACATGAACTGTTGATCTCCGTTGTTATTCATAACGTAAAATCATTGCAGTGCGATCACTTCCCTTAAGCATGAATAGAGATCACAGACGATCTGTAAGCTTATGGCGCAATGGTAGCGCATCTGACTCCTGATCTGCAGGTTGCGTGTTCGAATCAGGTCTGGCTCACTGACATCAACTTCTTACATTTCAAACCAAGAAAGGAGTACTTCACTCCGGAAATCTGTTGAGCCAAATCTTCTTTGCGGAAATTTTCGATCACACGTGAAGCTTTGCTGTCAGTTTGATTTGTGAACACTGTGTCAGGGAGGTGGTGTGCCCATTGTCTTGGTAAATGCTCAGCTCCCCCAGTTCATCACGGGATTTAAACACAGCCGTCTCCCTCTGGGCAGCCGGTTCGTTCAGTTGGTGACGGCGCGGTGTGAATAACGTAATACCGATAGTTTTACAACATAATCCAGAGACTCCCAGCTTTATGTTCCAATCTATCAGGAGAATGTTAGCGAGTTCAGATAGAAATGTTTCCCACCAACTGCAAATCCTTTCCTTTCACTGGACACAGTTAAAATTATCTTTATTCAACAGGAGAAGCGGAAACTCTAGTCTGACGGCCTCTCTCCACATTAACGGTGAGCCTGAATTTTATAAACGGTGTCAGTAAAATCCAGTGGCGGACACTGATTTGGTTCAATCGATTTTTTGCCAAGCGTAATTCACCGAGAGGATGCTGCTGTGTGAAACAGCGTGGGGAATTACTGCAGGGCCTCCTGCACATGGAACACACCGCAACTGATGTGTTTCACCTTCACCAGGCTCAACACAATATGTAAATAAGTGTCTCATTCTGTCGTCTTCTCCCTGTAAATCTGCATATTGTCACATTGAACATGCCCCACCGAATTCCCTTTTGTGTCCATTGAATCTGCCTCTTTGTCACTGTCAGACAGCGACTTACTGACCCCACTCCCTGTGCGAAAACGGTCTTCCTAATGTCACTTTTACTTATTTTCCTGATGACTTTAAATCTCTGCCAAATCATTCTCGGTCCTTTCAGGCCTGGGAGCATTTTCACTGCATTATTTCCTCTGTATAAAACCCTCATGACGTTGAAAACCTCAATCAGACCAGCTTTCAGCCCTTTGTTCTCCAAAGAGAGCTGCCCCAAACTTTCCAATCTCCCTTCATTGCTGACATTCCTCAGGACGGTACCATTCACGTTAACCTGTTCAGAGCTGTCTGCAATCACTTCACTTCCCCGCTTCCTGAAGTGTCACCCTCAGAATTGAGCGTAATACAGGTGGAGGATTCATTCAGACTCGGATTGCGCGGGCGAAAAATCTGCAATACTTGTTCTCACTTTGAACAAGTGTTTCCCTTCGCCGTGTTCACTGCAATGGCAGCTCTGCGCCGTCCCTAATTCAGACAGTCCGATCTTATTTGACGAAGCGGCTTTTTGAGAAAATTCATCAGGTATTTTTGCTCAGGTCAATTTAAGGAATGATGGTTCGCCTGGGGTTGGGAACCCGGGAATTCTCACACGGCTGCATATGCTCGAAGACCCAAAGCTAGAATCATATCCCAGACTAACGAGCCACCAGCCATGGCTGCAGCCACCTCCGGAAGCAGCTGAGACTTGTTCAGTATGAAATACATTGTACATTGCTCCCAGAATTGCAAGTAAGGAAGAGCTTCAAGAACATCTGCTTCTCAATCTGTCTCCCTGCTCCTAGGACGCTGCTGTTTGTCCCGTCCCCAGGGACCGGGCTCTCTCCACTGGTGGATAATTGAACAATTTCGTTTCTACTTGCAAGCTGTGCTGGTGGAAGGCAGAGCCCATTCACTCTTCTGCTCTCTCACACTATTACGTGAGGCAGGAGAAGTCAGTTACAGTCATGCGTAGGAGATGGGCAACTTTGAACTTGTTCCAAAGGCCCTGTTAACGGAGAGATAGAAAGATGCCGTGCCGTCGGGACAGAGAGAAATGGACACCGGAGACTCTTCCCTCAGGTAAATTGATATGAGTACATTTTTGTACAGCCTGCTTGGTGTTCAGAATTTGTCTTAACACAACAATCCTGCAGGAAGTCTTTTCTTACACTGTTGGTTTCTTTCCTGCGGGAAATGGACTAAAACAGCAAGTCATGTGTTTCAACTTCGCCGGTTCATTGCCATCTGAGAGCAGAGGTTTCACACGAGATTAGGACACACCGACAGAGAACTGGACAAGACAACTCAGAGTTCCACAAGGGTGCCAGCGCAACTGTGTAAATTTGACTTGTGCATCGATGTGATATATTGAGCTCAGATACCCGAAGTTTTAGGAAACAAATGACATGGCAAGGAAAAGAACAGGGCGCCGTTATACGGGAAAGCCACTAAAGACATTAAGTGAGTCGGAGAAAATGGTTTCACTTCTGGGTTATGATCCCAGCATGCACCCGTTGTGCCAATCTCCTGCATTGCACGGTAACTTTTCCAGAGAAGTATTCAGCTTTTCATCTGGCGTGTGACTTGCATGTTCGAGAATGACGTCAAAAGATCTTCACTGCTGTAGTGTCATGTGCTGTTGTGCAGACATGTCGCCGATGTGCAAATATAAACTCAGAGAGCAATGTACACTAGAGACTCTGAGCCAGCTGAAACTTGCTCAGTGCGAAATACATTCCACATTGCTCCAAGAATTGCAAGCAGCAAAGTGTTTCCAGAACATCATGCTGTCCCCGGGGCGCTGATGTTTGTCTCATCCCCAGGAACTGGTCTATCTCCACTGGCGGATAATTAAACCAATTTGTTTCTACTTGTCAGCTTTTCTGGAGGGAGGGAAGAGTCCATTCGCTCTTCTGCTTTTTAACTCCCAATCCCTTGGGGTGAGAGGTATCACTTACACTTTGTGGGCGGCACGGTCGCACAGTGGTTAGCACTGCTGCCTCACAGCGCTAGAGACCCGGGTTAAATTCCCGCCTCAGGTGACTGACTGTGTGGAGTTTGCAGGTTCTCCCCGTGTCTGCATGGGTTTCCTCCGGGTGCTCCGGTTTCTTCCCACAATCCAAAGATGTGCAGGTCAGGTGAATTGGCCATGCTAAATTCCCCGTAGTGTTAGGTAAGGGGTAAATGTAGGGGTATGGGTGAGTTGGACTTCGGCGGGTCGGTGTGGACTTGTTGGGCCGAAGGGCCTTTTTCCACACTGTAAGTATTGTAATGAGTGGGAAGTGGGAAACTTTGTGAATTTCCTCCAAACGTCTGTTATCGGAGAGATAGAAAGATGCTGTGCTGGCGGGGCAGAGAGAAATGGACACCGAGGACTCTTCCCTCAAGTAGATTCATATGAGTACATTGTTGTGCAGCCTGCTTGGTGTTCAGAATTCGTCTTCACGCAGCAATCTTACAGAAAATCTCTCGCAAAGTGGGCATCGCTTTCATCGCTGCGACCGCGCAGCAGTTAACACCTGAGCCTAAGTGCCCCGAAGAGAATCCGAGTGAAACCTTCACTCACTGAGAGTCATCCCCACGGCCCTGAGCTGCGGGACTGCAGGCAGTCCAACACGGAAGGGATGGTTAAATGAACCATTGTCGCTCCCTCAGCCTCTCTGTCCCAGAGACAGGCAGTGGGACGGCATAAACACGTACCATCGTTCGCCCGCCGACAGAGGCGGTCCAGCCCATCGTGTCCACGGCGACTCTCTGCCACTTGTCTCTTTCTGAGGTGATTCACAATCAGTGATATCTGTCCGAATACTAAGGGACTGTGTCTGAATGGTGATACCGTTTCTGACATGCTGATCGTCTTGTTGTTCACGTCCGAACCGGCGTGGCGAATTACAGCAGGCAAGGCACGAAACCACAAGGTATGCGTTTCAGCTCATTGGCATCTCAGAGAAGTGGTTTTGCGGTTCAGTTCATAGAAAACCAACGAAGAACAGGAGAAGACCACTCAGACCTCCTCTTGAACGGTGTGAGTTTCGCCACACTACAGGTATGATACGGGGCATTTAGACACTCAGGAAGTCTTTTGAAAGGCAAGATGCCGAACGGAGTCCCATCACAAAGGAAAGTCGCTCAAGGAGACACTGAACAATAGCAGAGGATGGTTCGATCCATCGACCTCTGGGTTACAGGTACAGCACGCTCCCGCTGCGCCACTCTGCTCCCACGCACAGCGCCGTTTTCCACAGGTCCCTTCAGCCTTTCGTCTGACGAGACTGTTGTCAAAGATCTCCGCTGCTGTCGTCTTATATGGTGTTGCGCAGACGTATGGAGGCTGTGTAAATATAAACTTTTTCTAACTTCCCACATTCTGTTGGTCGAACTGTGATTTCACTCAGAATAGACGCCATGCGGCCCACCTTCGCTCTGCTGGGTCGACACCATTTCACTTGCCTGTTTTCTGCCCCATTCGTTCTCCAGGCAGCCCAACATCGTTTCACGACGGTGCTTTTTGAGAAAATAAATGGGGCATTTTTGCACAAATCAAGTTCAGAGACGCAGCTTTTTTGGGAAGCGGATGAGAAGGCAAGGTGCAGAACAGAGCGCCGTTATACGGGAAAGCTGCTAAAGACGACGTTG
>NW_025215087.1:4527-8118 GCF_004010195.1 Chiloscyllium plagiosum | reverse complement strand
GCTTTTCATCTGGCGTGTGGCAGGCACGTTTGAGAATGACGTCAAAAGATCTTCACTGCTGTCGTGTCATATGCTGTTGTACAGACATATCGTCGATGTGCAAAAATAAACTCTGTCTAAATTCCCACATTCTATTTTTCGAATTGTGATTTCACTCAGAATCACTAATTTTCAAAACTCGCAATATTCAAACTTTAACAAAGTGCTCATAGAAATGATTAGTGAACACCTGGAAGAAATTCTTCCAACCTTACCTGGGGAATTTCGCTTTGAGGGGTTTTGAACTTTAAGTGGAAGGAAGTTTGCCTCGAGGCTGTTTAATGTGGAGATGCGTTCTCCATGTAAACTGGTCGTAGTTGACCATCCCAGTGCTTCCCGATGCAGGGCTGCCTGACCCGTAGCAACTGGAGTGAATCCAGAGATAGAGCAGTTCTGCAAAGGTGCTCAAATACTTTCTACCTCCCTTTTAGTTATTTTCCTTGTGTATTCCCTCAGTTTGGCACGTATGCAGTTTGCACCCTGGAAAATGGTTGCTTTTTTCCTCATGTTCACAATTAAAAGTGTAGTTTCTCATGGAAGTGAGCCGCATTGAAAGGATTGGCATATTGGTATATATATATATGCACACGTATTTAGTTTAAGAATAGTTTAGATTAGATTTGAATGAAGTTTTCCTCTAAACACACCTAAGTCCATCTGGCTGCATGAGGGATTTCAGGTTTCTGTGTGCTGGGTATTATGTGATCAGCAGGCATCTGGCAAACTACAGGAACTGCCACCTATGTTATGTTCGTTTAAGTGTACTGCCAGTGATCACTTATTTTGTATTTTTTCTTTGCAGGAAGACGTGCCGAAAGAAATCTGAAAACAAATGATACATCAACTTCTGACAGAGCCACTCGATTCATTGGAATTTGAATATCAGCAGCCATTCCAATCAAGAAGACATGGTTGCTTTTGTTTGCTTGAAAGATTTTGGACACTGGTGCGGCAGGAAGAATACTGAGACACCGAGTGAGGGAGATTCAGTGCGCTGACTGTGAAAAGTGCTTCACACCATTTACTCAGCTTGGGGAATCAAAATCTCACCCCTCACGGTGGGGATAGACTATGTCCCCGTTCTGATTGTAATTTCAAACACAGACCAACACAAGGAAAGCTCCCCCAATGGGGAAACTGTGGAAATGTGGGGACTGAGGGAAAGGATTCCCTTCCCCATCCCTGCTGGAAACCCATAGACGTATTCACACCGGGGAGACGCCATTCATCTGCTCAGTGTGCAGGAAGGACTTCAGTCGGATCAGCCATCTGGAGACGCACGAGTGGGTCCACAAGTGATAGAAACCATTCACGTGTCCCATGTGCGGGAGGGGGTTCACTCAGTCAGCTGCACTGCTGACCCACCAGTGGGTCCACACCGGAGAGAGGCCGTTCACCTGCTGTCAGTGCCGGGAGGGCTTCACCTGCTCCTCCCACCTGCGGAGGCACCAGCGCGTTCACGTGCCATCGCGGGGGGTGGGGGGGTGGAAGGAGCGATGGCCGAGCGCCGCTGACAACCCCGCTCTGGGGACTCTCAGGTTCGAATCCCGTCGCGGCGGATGCAGAATTGGGAATCGGTCAGTAATCTGAACTTCAGAATCTAAGGATGAAACCATTTTCAGAGGGCAAAAACCCACCTGATTCACTCATGTCCTTTTCAGTGATGGAAACTGCCGTTGCGGGAAAGGATTCACTCAGTCGTCCCAGCTGCATGCTTTACCCGGCTGTACGAAGGATCCAGTTACAAAGGGACAACTAACTGACCAATAATAAAGAAAGTGTGGTGGGGGGAGTGGGGGTGAGTGTGTGCACTTTGAGCTTGAGGTGCTTTTTTTTTAAGAAAAGCTACTTTTTGTACGCCTTGTGATGTGGAGATCTGAAGCTGGAACAAACTTGGGTCGCAGTAAAGGTTACCTGAACTTACCGCCAGGCTTAAACTCTCATTGAAAGCTGTGAGATCCAACAGTTTCTCATTTCTTTCAGCCACCAGCACCGAGTTTCCAATGTCGAGTCTCAGAAGGAGCAGTGAATGAGTAGCTAGTATTGTTCGAAATTGTAAATTTTTCAGGACTGCAGGTTTATTGTTTCATTGGCATTGCAAAGTTTACTGGCAACAGTGGGAGGTGTGGGCTGTATTCACTGGAAACAAAGTTTTAAAATGACACAAACACCAGGGTATAGTCCAACAAGTTTATTTGGAAGCACTAGGTTTTGGAGCGCTGTTCCTTCAGTAGGATGGTAAGACACAGAATGTATAACAAAAGATTATAGTGTCATGCAACATAAATGATATATTGAAGAAACCTGTTGAGTCTTTCATCTTTTAAAATGGGTTGCAGATTTCGGTTCATTAATCTGTCAATGCCAGAACTTCTTTTTAGTCATATTCTCCAGGTAACTTAATGTTTTATAAAGGGAGGTGACAACTCAGGTCAGACAACGCATGAGAGCTGTGAGGTTAGAGGCTTTATGTATCCCAGTCTTGAGTCAGAATGGTTCTATTTCCAAATATATAATCCTGCAAATGCAATTCACCCCAAAGACTTCTATGTGCGAGTGCATGCATGAGACAGAACGTCTGTGTGTGTGCGTGTGCATGCTGGGTATAGTGTGCATGTGATGGAGTATAATTGTGTGAGAAGATGTGTGCATGGATGTGAGTGTGAGGGGTGAATCAATGTGTGTCTGAGAGAGAGCCTGTCTATCAGTGTGTTTGTGTGTGTATGTGAGAGAGAGAGTTTGTGTGTGTATTGTGTAGCTGGGTCTCCTGTAGTGAGACATGAATCCAAGGTCTCAGCTGAGGTCACTCTCGTGTGTTCTAAACTTGTTATCAGCCTTTGCTCGGCCACTAGAAATGATTAAGCAGTTTCACAACACACACTGGAGAGGGCAAGGTGAAGGGCTTATGTCTGAAACGTTGATTCTCCTGCTCCTTGGATGCTGCCTGACCTGCTGTGCTTTTTCAACACCACACTCTCGACTCTGATCTCCAGCATCTGCAGTTCTCACTTTCTCCTCATGGGCGAGGTGGGACTTGTCTTTTATTCACTCATTCACTCCTACAACCTGTCCTTGGTTGTGGCCTAACTGTGCATATATCAATGCAAGTTTCAGAAAGGTTTCTACAGCTTGTTTTTTTTTTTAAAGAACATTCTTCCAGACTTTAACAACGTTTCTGAATATACGATTTTAGCTATTCTCAATTTTAAAAATCAGTCATTTCTCGCACACCCTGTTTCCCAGGTAGAATCGTCACCACCCATTCTCTCTCTCTCTCTCTCCTTAAAAGGGCTTGATACAGCGATCAAAGAGGGCTGAGGTACCAGAAAGGAGGGGGAGGGGCACTGGTGGGGGTGGAGAAGGGAGTGAAATGGAGAGGGGAACAGAGGTTGGGGGTAGAGAAGGACTGGTGTTCAGAGGGTTATGGGGAGAGAATGGGGGTGCAGTGTGAGGAGAGAAAATGGGCAGGGGGCAGTGGGTGGGGAGAAAATGGACGGAGGGGCAGAGTGTGAAGAGAGAGACAGCACAATCCTACCTTCCCCAGAACTGGTA
>NW_025215087.1:3932-4479 GCF_004010195.1 Chiloscyllium plagiosum | reverse complement strand
AATAGCATCCCATCCAGACCCACTCGATTATGCTACAGCTCTGCAATTCCACATAGCTATTTCCTGATGAAGGGTTTTGCCGGAAACGTCGATTCTCCTGCTCCTCGCACGCTGCCTGACCTGCTGCGCTTTTCCAGCACACACTGTCGACCCTAATCACCAGCATCTGCAGTCGTCACTTTCGCCCTGTAGGGGGTGAATGTTCTATGCCGAGTCTTTTGAATCTCTTCAAAACTTTCCTCCTCACCCTAAACCTGTACTCTCTAGTATTGGAATACCTCTACCCTGGGGTAAAGACAGGAACGTTGAGCAGCCAGACAAAATGCAAAAGGAATAAAACGTCGACGCACAGGGGAAAAAAACATTCCGGCAAAAAAAATGGCGTTGGCATTTTTCTCTCGTATTCGCATTTGGACACTGAAAATTTGTCATGATCTGGAGGTGCCCGTGCTGGACTGGGGTGTACAAAGTTAAAAATCACACAACACCAGGTTACAGTCCAATCGGCTTGTTTAGAAACACTTAGCTTTCGGAGCGTGGCTCCTTC
>NW_025215087.1:0-3919 GCF_004010195.1 Chiloscyllium plagiosum | reverse complement strand
GTGTTACCATGTTATACTCCACAACCACCTGATGAAGGAGCAGCGCTCCAAAAACCCGTGCTTCCAAATAAGCCTGTTGGACTATAACCAGTGTTTTGTGATTTTTAACTCTAAAATTTGTCAGTTAACACCAGCATTGTGACAGAGCATACTGAGCATGCTCCGCGGTGTCAGTTAGCACTGCGCATGTCTGTCGGTGTCAGCAAAGTACTGCGCAGACTGTTGGGTGTCTGGAGAAAAGGCGCACGAGCTCCTTTCCATGGACCAATAGAGAACCTTGGAGGACCCGAAGGAGTTTGGTCCTCCTGCCAATCAGAGTCGGCCGTTGTCGAAATGCGGAAGTTGGACCGTGAGCTCTGAAGTCGCTGATGCTGCTCTTTTGTCACTGAATGAAGATTAAACCTCACCCCAAACTATAAATTCCTTCCTCTGTCTAAAATTTGTGAGTATAATAGTGTTTTTGTCAACACGTTTTCCATTTTCTTTTCATTCTGGGGTTCAATTACTGATTTGTAGCAAATGAAAGGAAAGGGTGAATCGAGGGAGGGGGCAGACTCTGGAAAAGTTGATCCAGGTCTGTGTCTCACTTTGCAAACGCAGTGCCACAATGTAAAGGTACAGTCTTTGATGTCTGTAAAAAAAAGCAGAAAGGAGGTGCATTGTTTAAATGGTGATCTGTTGAGATGTGGCGAAAGTGAGATGCTGGAGATCAGAGTTGAATATTGTGGCGCTGGAAAACCACAGCAGGTAAGGCAGCAACTGAGGAGGAGAGTCGACGTTTCGGGCACGAGCTCTTCGTCAGGAAAGATGTGTGGATGGACAAAGGGACCTCAGCGTCCTTCGAAACCAGTTACTGCCAGTTGTCAGACAGGTGCAGCAAGCAATGAGCAAAGCAAGTGATATATTAGCAAGAGGAATTGAGTTCAGAAGTGTGGATGTCTTTCAGCAGTTAGGCCGGTCATTGAATGTATTCAAGGCTGAGTTCATTTGACTTTGATGAACAAAGAAGTGGATGGTTTTGGGGGAAGGCAAGAAAATGGTTTTAAGACCACTATAGAATAGTTACAGAGTCATACAGCACAGAAACAGACCCTACAGTCCAACTAGTCCATGCTGACTATATTCACAAACTAAACTAGTCCCACCTGCCAATGTTTGGCCCATATCCTTCTGAAACTTTTCTATTTGTGCACTTATTCAAATTTATTTTAAATGTTGTTACTGTACCTGCATTCACTACTTCCTCTGGACATTTATTTGACACACATTCCACTCTCTTAAACGAAAAATGTGCTCCTCATGTCTTTTAAAAAATTTTCTCCTCTCACCTGAAAAAGATTGCTCCCTATTCTTGAAACAACAGCTGATATTGACCTCATCTATGCTCCTCGTGATTTTATAAACCTCAATAAGGCCACCTCTCAATCTTCTATGTTCCAGTGAAAACGTTCCAGCCTATTCACCTAGATGTAAGTAGATCCATATTCAGTTATGATCTGTTCAATGCTTGTGCAGGCTCAAAAGACCAAATGGCCAACTCCTGCTGCCAATTCTCTCACTGTGGCCAGGACAGCAAGAGACCATAAGACATAGGAGCAGAAATTAGGCCATTCAGCCCATCAGATCTGTTCATACCATTCAATCGTGGCTGATAGGTTTCTCAACCCCATTCTCCTGCGCTCTCCCTGGAACTCTCCATCCCCATGATACTCAGGAACCTATCTACCTCAGTCTTAAATATCCTCAGTGACCTGGCCTCTGCAACCTTCTGTAGAAATGAATTCCATAGATTCACCACTCTTTCACTGAAGAAGTATCTCCTTATCTGCGTTCTAAAACGCCTTCCCTTTACTCGAAGGTTGTGCCCTCCGGTCCTAGTCTCTCCTACCAATGGAAACATCCTCTGAAAGTCTACTCTGTCCAGGCCATTCAGTATTCTGTATGTTTCCATTAGATCCCTCTGAGTGTGGGCCTGTTAATCAGCATGAAACAGACCCTTCAAGCTGAGGTACAGCAGGGATTAGGTTCAGCAATGAGAGAATGGAGGGAGAGTATGTGGGACAGAGATTTTCAGCTTCGAGGGAATAAGAGAGGAAAGAGAGTTTAGCATAAATTAGAATTGATCGGATGGGCCAAGGAGTAGCAGATGGGGTTTAATACAGAGAAATGTGAGATGTTGCATTTTGGTACAGCAATCCAGGCAGGACTGACTGAGTTAAGGGGAGTGTCGCAGAACAAAGAGACCTTGGAGTGCAGGTTCATAGTTCCTTGAAGGTGGAGTCTTACATAGACAGTATAGTGAACAAGGTGTTTGGTATGCTTTCCTTTATTGGCCAGAGCGTTCAGTATAGGAACTGGGAGATCATTTTGCGGCTGTACAGGACATTGGTTAGGCCATTTTTGGAATACTGCATTCAATTCTGGTCTCTCTGATGTAGGAAAGATGTTATGAAACTTTGAGAGGGGTCAGAAAATATTTAGAAGGCTGTTGCCAGATTAGGAGGGTTTGAGCTGCAGGAAGGGGCTGAACAGGCCAGGGAGATATTTTCTTTGGAGCATCAGAGACTGAGTGGTAACATTTAAAGAAGTTTATAAGGGGCATGGATAGGGTGAATACCCAAGGTCTTTTCTCCATGGTAGGGGAGTCCAGAACTAAAGGGGTGGAAGTATAAGGTGAGTAGGGAAAGGGACCTGAGGGGCAACATATTTTCAGACAGAAGGTGGAACGTGTATGGAACGAACTGCCAGAGTAAGTGGGGAGGCTGGTACAATGACAACATTTAAAAGCCACTGGATGGGGATGAGTTGGGCCAAAGGGTCTGTTTCTGTGCTGTATGACTTTAATCATCTTCAGTGAAAGCAGAAGTGTTGTTGTGAAGACTGGAATTTCAGAGCAGCTTTCAAAAATGTTTTGCCCTTACTCAGAGCAGAAGAAGTTACAATGAAATCTTTCATTTGTGAGACAGCAATTGAGTGAGTGAGTGAGTACATCTGGGATTTGGTGGAAAGTGGGAATTCATTGCACTGTGGGGATGAAACCCTACCCTATCCAGTCATTTCTGCTGGTAAATGAGACGAGGCCCCAAGATTAGGGGAAGTAGATTTAGGACAGAGATGATGAGGAACTGCTTTTCCTGGAGAGTAGTGAAACTATGGAAGTCTCTGCCCAAGGAAGCAGAGAAGGCAGCTTCGTTAAGTATATTCAAGACACAATTAGATGGGTTTCTGCATAATTGGGGAATTAAGGATAGTTGGGACATTGCAGAGAGGAGGAGCTGAGATGATGGATAGATCAGCCATAATCTTAATGAATGGCAGAGCAGGCAGGACGGGCCAATTGGCTGACTCCTGCTTCTATTACAATGAACCTATAAACCTGCATTTCCCATGGCTGACCCAACTAACCTGCACATCCCTGAACACTATGGGCAATTTAGCCTGGCCAATCCAAATCAAGGCCGGTGAACAATGTCGTGATGTGGAAATGAACATCAGAGAATGATAGAAAGGGACAAGGAGAGTAAATATACCAGCAATCAAAACTGGATTCAGAAGATCACAAAAACTGAAACTAAAAACTGAATGTGAGCTGCATTGTAACAGAAGTGAATGAATTGACTGAACACATTGAAGAGAATAATTATGATCTGAGACACCTTACAGGGACATGGCTTCAGGATGGCAAGGACTGGATTCTGAATATCGAGGGGGTAGTCAAATGGGAAGCTCAGTAAAGGGAGAGGGTTGGTGCTGCTCATCAAAGCACTGATCACAGGGTAGTCTGGTGTCAGCTCGGATTTCGGGTCCGGATTTCTCTGTCCTCTGTTGATCTCCCTGTTCCCACAGAGTAAGATGTTGGTCTGTTCTCAGCTCTGCTGGATTTCTGCTGCAGCTTTAACGTCCCCTTTTACATGTTCGG
>NW_025215086.1:51655-62855 GCF_004010195.1 Chiloscyllium plagiosum | reverse complement strand
TCATGTTATACCTTGCGAACAGCTCTTGCCCAACTCTGATCCCACAAGCCTTCAACCCAAAGAAAAAGAATACTCTCTTCATTTTGCCCATTATTCAAATTTTGATGCATTTTGCGTGTTCCACCCCTACTTACGCACGGACCCTCACCACTCACGAGTATTCAACCGTGTCAAATGTTTTCTGAACAATCAAATCCTCTACTCACACCGGTTGTCAATTTTCGATGTCACAACGGACAATCTCCACAAACCACAGCAGGTTTATCAAAGATCATTTCTCTTTCCTGAATCTAGGCTGACTCTACCAAATCATATCATTATTTTCCAAGTGCATAGTTGTCACATTACTTATAAAAGATTACAATGTTTTTCTCACTGCTGATATCAAGCTATTTAGCTTTCTGTTTGCCCTCTTCGTCCTGTTTTAAATGTTTAGATTTACAATGGCTGTTTTCCAGTCTGCAGGATCCTTTCCAGAATCTAACCAGATTGGACGAATAGTCAGTAATTCTTTCACTAGCCCTGTTGTCACCTCCTGAATACTCGGGGATGTAGTTCATCAGATCCAGCAACATACCAAGCTTCAATTCGATTAGATTTTCAACGACATACTCTTCATTAATTCCAATTTCGTGCAGCCCCTCATTTTCACCAGGGCCCTGTTCCCTAGTATTTTTGGAAGTTAGTTTCTATACCTTCTTCTGTGGAGACAGAACCAATGTATTCCTCTCAGCAGACAGGTGGCATCTATTAGCTCGTGATATATCGGAGGGCTTCACTCCGTATATGTCGCTAACTCCTGCCTGGAAAGTTCCAGACTCAATCCAATATACTTCATGGTGATGGATATGTCATCCACTCTGCCTGGAAAGTTCCAGAATCCATCCAGTTCACTTCATGGTGAGTGTCAGCACAGTCCTGGTGTGAGTTTGAAGGAGGGGACACAGATCAGTGACGACCACATTTTTGAAAGACGCTGGTTTCACATTTTACACTTGGAATCTGTCCAGCTTTGACAAATGTTCCTGGAAATTCCTGGTAGGAACATGCAGTGCCCTGGCCCTCCCTGTGTACAGAGCTTCCCTTCTGTGCAGCCACGACTCCAGTGTTTACCATGGACCCAGAAAACTCTGTAAATGTAGTGCTCATATCTCGTCCAGAGTGGGGTCACCATATCCTTGGGTCTCTCTGAATAGTCGCAGCATCTGATAACAGAAACCCGTCAAAAGAGTCCACAGAACGTCTCTTTACACTGTAATTACTGGACCAAGTCAAATCCCCGCACATGGTGCACCCATTCAGTGTTGAAAATGTTTCTATTCTTAGCAGAAAAAAACAGCTACATCTCTGCACAGCCCTACAGTTACTGTTCCCTTCTTCAAAAAAATCGGATAAAAATGTGACGTTTCGTTTCTTTGTATCTCTGCAACTATAAGGGCGGCACCAGTATTGCCGATGGAGTTGATCATCACACTCAGAGAAGAAAGACAGAGGGAATATAACTCAATGTAAACAGGGACACATCTAAATTCACATGATATTCAGGAATATGGAAAAAGGGGAAATTTTAGAATAAGCTCCCATGTTATTTTCCTTCTGGTTCATCATCAGCAGTTCCTATGTTTGCTTTTCATTTTTCTCTCTCTCGATCTCTCTCTCTCTTTCTCGCTGGGCATTTCTATATCCATTCAACTAACCTACCCCTCGCGTATCAGACTATCCCTGATATAAATAGCATTAGTTCCTAGTTGCTTTCAGTTGTGACATAGGGTCACTAGATTCAAACTTTTTTTCTCCTGACAGAGGTTGCCATACTTTCTGAGATTCTCCAATGTTTTCAGACGCTGGAGAATTTTATTTCAGATCTCCACCATCCACAGTTCCTTGGTTTATTTCACCTTTAGTTCTGTTGTTTCACGAGATGTCCGCATCACTGGCAAGGGCAGCATTTGTCATCCATCACTAAATGCCGTTGACTGCGAGACCATTTGTCAAGACAATATGGTGCCAACCTTCTTTGTATCACACTTGGTTTCTTTACCAAAGGCTATTAGTGAAATAATGAAATAAATCGTGACGGTTTATGGTTACTGCTTGTAAAATGGGGTATCTTTCCGATTGTTGCCATTTGAATTTAAGTTCTATCATTGGTTCTGGTAGAATTTGAAACAATGCCTTGAGAGTCATAACACGGCGAGTGACATTATTATTCTGATATGAGGTCCCTATTATGAAATAACTGGAGAGATAGGTACAAGTTTGTAGTCAATATATTTGTAACTGAAAGAGTGGTCAGAAAATAACTGGAGCCGTAAAATCTGAAGTTAACAAGGGGGCAGATGATGGCCTATTTTGCAATAGCATTGAGGCAGAGCTGGAGACTGGGGATATTATAGTGGTGGGCGTAGGCAGGGTTGATAACAGAGAGAATATAGAGACATAAAACAGTTCAGGGCAAAAGGAAAACTCAAGGGTTCTTAGATGTTTATGAATGAGGATTCGGAAATTGATAGAAATAAAGTGGAATTTGTGACTGAAACTGAAGATAACAGGTTGTTAAATATAAATAACCAGAAATAGCAATAACCTTCACCATCGCTAATAGAATTTGACAGAGATAGGCTTACCTGGAACACCAATAATAGCGAGAATAGGATAGCAACCAGCCTGAATAATCATCAGTACGGCTCGTATCCGCAACTCTAACCATGCCTAATCCTGAGAAAGCAAGTATAGTCCCAAGGAAAAGCTACTGTCCATTGTTGGAACATTCCAGTCTAATGCTCTCAGATTCTAATCAATTGTTGGAACATTCCAGTCTGTTGTTCTAAGATTCTCTTCCTCTCCCTGTTCCTGTAGCTGCTGAGTCCAATCATCTTGAGGATGACGCTGCCGCTGATACTATGGAATAACAAGCTGAAGGAAGCCCCTTACTAGTAGAAGATGGAAACCCTTCAATGACACAGTCAGTATCAAGTTAAAAATCACACAACACCAGGTTATAGTTCAACAGGTTTAATTGGAAGCACACTAGCTTTCGGAGCGACGCTCCTTCATCAGGTGTGCTTCCAATTAAACCTGTTGGACTATAACCTGGTGTTGTGTGATTTCGAACTTTGTACACCCCAGTCCAACACCGGCATCTCCGAATCATGACAGTTAGTATCCATGGAGACTGACATCAATCGCAGTCAATGTAAAAACAGCTCCAGTTAACCTTTTCACTACAATCCTTGTAAGTCATAATATTGTTTTGTCTGGTTGGGATTTTGACATCGCAGACTATTGGGCTAATAGCATCATCTCCATTTGTAAAGTTAGAGGGGAGGCAGAGAGATGATGCTTTCTATTCACTCGCTGGATGATCTTACTATGTTTGGCAGAGTCGGAATTGCTGGGCTCTCAAGGCTGGATCTGCTGCATCCTTTCGTTTTATTTATTTATGTTTAGCTTTGACATTTATCTTACCATCATATAATGGCTTAAGTGGGGTTAGGCATTTCTGAAGGGCTCCTGCAGTACCAAAACAGTGTAGATACAGTCCACTCCTTGTGATCCTTGCAGCTGCGGCCTGGTCCTGTGCAGTGACGGTCAAGCTGTCACAGAACCAGGATTCTTCGTTTTACATTTCCCCAGGTATTGCTGGGTTCTCAGCAGGATTGGAAGGCTGGAAGTCTCTCCCAGCTGCTACACTCTCTCTGAGTTTTCTCTCAGAATTGTCTTTTGATGTTCTTTCCTCCTGGCTTGGATAACTGCATGTGAGGCAATCTGTTTCTTGATTTAGTTTTTTGACAATTGTGTGTTTTTAGGATGTCACCATATTGGAACAGTTATTGTTTAGTAGTTAGAAAATCTATTATTCTGCATTTTGTGTGTTTTGTCGACAATGGTTGAATGAATTGTGTTTTCCTTAATGTCGAATATTTTGACCAAGCGAATTGCATCTGAAACACAGCACTTCACATTTACCTTATAAATAAGAAAATGTTCCGGTCAAGATCACCTTCATCATATATTTTGAGATGTGTCTGCTCAGTTCCATAACAAAAAGGACAGATATTCACGTTTGATTTGGCGAATTACTTAATGAACAACATGTTACAGAAGCAGGATTTGACAGCGGAGTGCGCCATGCTGGAGGAGCGATATTATATCACATAGTTAATCCACTTCACAGATCCAGCCCAGACCGTATAAGCCCAGGTGAGGTATCTGCTCAACATGGAGCACTGTGCAGACCAGGTTCAGTGCAACCCAGCAATCAGTCCATGATGGAATATAGCACAGGTCTCTCCAGTCCACTAGCTATCTGTCCAACACGTGGAGCAGTACAGTACACACCGATGCACTGATTCAGAAAAACTGACGAAACGTTCTGTCCAGCATGGGGTGATATGCAGCCCGCACCAGTGTCTTACTCTATAGACGTGGACAAGGCATCTGTACAGTATGGGGAGCTGTGCAGTGAATGGATCTGTGAACCTGGAGCAGTTACCGTCAAAGCATGTGTTTTCACAACTCCAGTATTTTGCTCAGTAACACTCCGTTAGATGATTTTCCATAGTGAAGAAACTTGGAGCCCACGCTGGAAGTGACGGGATGTGTAGCTCCCATCAATTTACAGTCGCATATGTCCATTGTGTCATGACAAGGTGGTGCTGTGGGTATGAACGTCAGTGCCAGAGAGAGATGGCGGGGGGATCAGTTTAAATATCAACAAACAAAATATCTTTGGAGGAAAAAGGGAAAGGGAGATTGAGAGACAATTTCATGGAAGATTATAGGTTTCAGAATGCTGAAACAAAGATATTTTGACAACATCCTGCAACGTGAGCCAATATGCCCAGGAATGATGGGTGACTGGGATATTGGTGTGAGTTCGGATGATGGAGAGTTTTGGGTGAGCATTTGTTCTTCAGCTTTGTAACTGGGAGTAGGGTCAGCAGATTCTTCAACTCATTGGGCAGAAACTAACAATAATTTATCTCAGTGCTATTTTCATTGTGTACGACTGAGGGATTATCTGTACAAGGCCGAGTTAGTTTCCTGGTGCTATCTGATCGAACTTACCTCATTAACTACCTACCCCACCCCACGGGCCAAATTCTCCCACCCTGCATGTCTGGAGGTAAACACCATCGCTTGGATGCCCCATGGATATTCTGTGATCCCTGGCACTGGTACCGTCTTTAAAAGCCAATTGGCAAACGGTTGAGTTTCTCAGTTTGTAGCTGCCCTGCACAGTGGTGGCAGCTCACCGACCAATTCAATGCAGGATCTGTGGTCTGAGGAAATGCCCAACAATACAGGACAGGCATCAATAACCTTCCCCATTCTGCCAGGATAAGGGTCACCGTCTTCACTCTGCTCCTGCACACTCATTAAAATCTGTTACAGCATCTACCCCCGAAGAAGACTCATGCTCCACCACTCTCACTGCTGCATGCAGCACCTGCTCTCTCTCTCTCGCCACTTTACGCCCACATTATAAATACTGTATAACTGTTATAGCACCGATCGAAACAAGGCTCATGCTCCATCACTCTCACTGCTGCACACAGCGCCTTTCCCTTTCTCTCTTTCTCTCTCACCTTTCAAATGCCTTCACACGGTGATAGGATATTCTGGAGAATGCCGATTATGGGTTGTTCCAGAAAATGTTCCAAGTAATTTCCTTTTTCAGGAAAATGACAATGCACCAGTATGTATTATAAAAAAGGAAGGAGTAGAGATGTATGTTATTCAAATCACATACAATTAAAATTCATCACGAGGCCAATCAACCCTTCAAATGTGCTCTAGCATATAATAAGATTGAGGCTTATTTGATGGTTTTCTCAGCTCCATGTTGCAGGAAGTTTCAGTTATTCAACCACCTGGGTTCCTGTCACTGACCAGCCGAGAATCAGGCACTTTTACCCTAGTTTCTTCAAGTGCCTGTTCGAGGGCATTCCCACGGGGACGGACATTCCAAACAATATATTCCATCAGTTGTATACTTTTATGTAATGATAAGCTCATTTGACACAGACTGACCAAAATCTACATTTATTTTATTGTTATTGATAAGCAATAACAATTAGTATTCTGGTTATTTCACTTGTCTCACCTTATTTTATTCAGCCAAAAGACAGCTTCTAAACACTTATCTCGTTATAAAATACAATTTCTATCCGAAAACATTTCTATCCTCAGCCGTTACCTTGACTGTTATCTGATTTGTAGCTTTTTCCCATGTTATGAAAGTTTATTTTGTCCTTTGTCTGTGTCTGTTTCTGTCTGTAACAGTTACACAGTCTCCCACTCATTTGGTTGGATGGCTGGTTTGTGATGCAGAGGGAGGACACCAGGTTCAATTTCCCACACTGACAGAGGTCACTATGAAGTGGACGCTCTCTCAGCCTCACTCCAGCACGTTAGGTGTGGTCACCCTCAGGATAAACCACCACGAGTGGTCTCTCTGTCATGACAGAGCAGCCCCATGGTCCTTTGGAGCTCTATTCTATCACTTTTGCATTTACTTTGTGTATCTACCTTACCATTTGTTTTGCATTATGCTCCTGGGTGTTTTGGATCAGTGTCATTTTGTACTACTGCCAGCATTTCCCCCACACTGCACATTTCTGCCCCATAATCCTTGACTCCATTGTTATCTACGAACCTTCTGTCTGTGCCTCAAAAATATTCAATATCTCTGCCTTCAATGCTCTTCGGGAAGAGATTTCCAAAGTCTCACATCACTGAGAAAATAATAAATAACCTCATCTGGGGTGTGAGGTTGTTATTTTTTTCTCTCCTTATCTGACAAAGATATAATTACATTGGAAGCAGTTCAGAGATGTTTCACTTCACGTATTCCAGAAATGAAGGACTTATATTACGGAGGCTCTAATAGTTTATTCTTGGAATGAGAGATGATCATATTGAAATATGCAAGACCGTGAAGAGTATGGATCAGGTAAATAACCACTGGGTGTTTGTCTAGACCAAACTTGCCATTGTCATAGAACTCTACAGTGTCGAAGCAGGACATTCTGTCCATTGAATACACACTGGCCCACCTTACGGCATCCCACCCAGACATATCCCCCTACCCTAACCATGTAATCCTGCATTTTCCATGACTAAACCAGCTAACCCACACATCCCTGAGCACTATGGGCAATTGAGCATGGCCAATTAACCTGCACACCTTTGGACTGTGGGAGGAAACTGAATCAGCAGGAGGAAACACACACAGATACGGGGAGAATTGAAGGTTCCAATTGAACCCAGCTCCTTTGTGATATGAGGCAGCAGTGCTAACCACACATCCACCATGCTGATCCGTTATTTCTATTAGTTATATGTGGCTGACTAAAGAAATCTGTCTGACTTGTTCCTATCCATAAGACCATAAGACATAGGAGCGGAAGTAAGGCCATTCGGCCCATGGATTCTACTCCGCCATTCAATCATTGCTGATGGGCATTTCAACTCCACTTACCCGCATTCTGCCCGTAGCCCATAAAGATCGATGAATCCTGCCTCTTCAATTTGTTTGTGATAACCATTCATCATCCCATGTCATCCATCACACTATGAGTTTCTGTCTGGTGGAAGAACCTTTACTTTGTGATACCTTGTGGATTATCTCTGGAAAGCCTCATTTCCCCTTTATTAAGTCCGCTTGTTACATTCTCATGGGATGTCCATAAAAGCTTTGCATGATCTTATAAGGCAAAATATAGTTTCCCTTTCACAAAACCATGCGGACTCTGCCTAATGCTTTTCTAAACACCCTGCAATTCCTTCCTTAATAACATACGCTCGCAGAATCCCAGCAATATTGGTCAGGCTAAATGGTTCCTGCTTTCTGTCTCGCTCAATCCTTGAAAACAGGCGCCATATTGGAGCTTCACGAGTTTTATTGGAACAAAGTTTGGAAGAAGATGTGTAGCTCGGGTGCTCGTTGTTGTGGTTCTGTTCGCCGAGCTGGAAATTCGTGTTGAAACGTTTCGTCCCCTGTCTAGGTGACATCCTCAGTGCTTGGGAGCCTCCTGTGAAGCGCTTCTGTGATGTTTCCTCCGGCATTTATAGTGGCCTGTCTCTGCCGCTTCCGGTTGTCAGTTTCAGCTGTCCGCTGTAGTGGCCAGTATATTGGGTCCAGGTCGATGTGTTTGTTGGTAGAGTTTGTGGATGAGTGTCATGCCTCTAGGAATTCTGTTTGGCTTGCACTATAATGGTAGTGTTGTCCCAGTGGGATTCATGTTGCTTGTCGTCTGCGTGTGTGGCTACTAAGGATAGCTGGTCGTGTCGTTTCGTGGCGAGTTGGTGTTCATGGATGCGGATCGTTAGCTGTCTTCCTGTTTGTCCTATGTAGTGTATTGTGCAGTCCTTGCATGGGATTTTGTACACTACATTAGTTTTGCTCATGCTGGGTATCGGGTCCTTCGTTCTGGTGAGTTGTTGTCTGAGAGTGGCTGTTGGTTTCTGTGCTGTTATAAGTCCTAGTGGTCGCAGTAGTCTGGCTGTCAGTTCACCAACCATCCATGAACACCAACACTACCATTATAGGGCAAGCCAAACAGAGAACAGCCAGGGAATTCCTAGAGGCATGGCACTTATCCAAAAACTCTATCAACAAACACATCGACCTGGACCCAATATACCGGCCACTACAGCGGACAGCTGAAACTGACAACCGGAAGCGGCAGAGACAGGCCACGATAATGCCGGAGGAAACATCACAGAACCTCTTCACAGGAGGCTCCCAAGCACTGAGGATGTCACCTTGACTGGGAAGAAACGTTTGCAACACAAATTTACTGGAACACTTCTGTAATCCAGAGAGTTATGGAATATTTCACACAGTGGCACCAGTCACTCTGTAGCCACTTCTTTTAAAACCAATTATGAATTACTGCTGACCTGCCTATACTTAGTTTTATCCGTTGTTAAAAACCTTGTACCTTTTATTAGAGACAGTTCGAGAACCTTCCTATTACCATTTTCTTGATGTTTTAAAATACTTACAGTCCTTCCCTGTGAGGATTGATGTCAAATACTAATGTAACTAGTGTGCCTGTTCCCTGTAGCCACTTCCCCAGTCATACGCTCCGAATGTCCTCAATAAACTTTCCTGACTTTTATTCTATCAAAGGTCACACACTCTTCTTCAACTTTTTATATAAACACAGAAAAACTAGCGATGCTCGTTTTTATATTTCTTGCCAATTTATTTACATCATATCTTTTCATCCTTTATCCGTCTATGTCTTGCTTTTCCCCTCGCTTTCTAGATCCATACAGTCATATTACACACAAACATTTCATCCAAAATGTCCATGCTGACCACATTTTCCAAACTAAACTAGTCTCATCTGATTGCATTTGGTCCACATGCCTCTAAACGCTTCCCATTCATATGTTTGTCCAAATGTCTTTTAAATTTTGTCGCTGTGCTTACATCTACCAGTTCAACTGGCAGCTCATTCCATACATACACCTCCTCTGCGTGAAAAAGTTGCCGTTTTGCCCATGTTAAATCTTCCCCTTTTCAACCTAAAGCTGTACTCTATATGGTTGATCTCCTCTAGCGTTTGGAAAAGACTTTGGCAATTCACCCTATACACGCCTCCCACGATTTTATTAACTTCCAGAATGTCACCTCTCAACATCCTCCATTCCATTTGATAATAACTTCAAGTAAAAGCATTTAATAATCACCATTGCAAATTTGAAACAATAATTTTAAAAATGACAGGAAAACAACACTCAGCCCAAACTTTATACTGTGATTTGTTCTTCTCCATGTTACAATACTAAGGCAGTGTGAAACTCTTACTAGTGCCAATAAGATGTCAAGAAAACAAATTCCTTTGTCTAAAGGGGGTGATGATTTCTACAGTGAAAACGTTTCTCTGACTAGAGCTACGTAAGAAAAGGAATTGTTATACCATACTGTCAGCGTGCAGTTGCCTTTAGCACAGTGAGATGAAGGCATGAATACTTTTTGAAATTTGGATTATTCAGTGCAAAGGAGAAGAGGGGTTTTCAATAAAGTTTACTCCAAGAAGGAAACTTTCCAGAGTGAGGTGTGAGTGGGAGGTGTAAAACAGCATGAATGGAGAGGCCGAACCACACTGAGGGCAGAGGCAAAGTGGCAGCACAACGGAGCTTGTTGCTCCTGCAAGGAAGGTAGACTTGATCAAAGAACTTCAGTTGTAGTGGGAAGGGACCAGAATGTGACAGAATGTGCTCAGTAATTGGAAAGGGGGAACCTGGAATCAGAAAGGGTAGACAAGCAGGAAAGAGGATGGAGCAGCAATGGCAGGAATTTCAATGTGAAATTTCGGAAGCACAATTGAAATTCTTGCCTCGCATTTGCGTCTGGTCCCTGAAATAAATGTCTTAAATCTGGGCACACTCTAATGCTCGTTAATTTGTCATTAAATAGTATCCTTGAGAGACTGTGTGAACCACGGGTGGTTCATCTTCTTTCGAGTCCTTCATTTCAAACAGAAACAATAATGTCTGAGCAGTATGGGATATCTGCTTGAATGTCTGCCCATGTACCCACTGACCTTCCTCTGGGTGTAATCCCACATCACGACTCAGACCAGATGTGAGACAGAAATCCTCAAGTTAGATGTCTGGTTCTATTCAATCATTCGGGGGAACTTCACATGTGGCTGAACATATGATCAGCGGAGATTGACTCAATCACCAGTCCCCCGTGAAGCAATATTTCACTTGTACTCTTTCAATCCAGTCATCCTGTCTTCCAGTCTGCTCATAATGCAGTCTCCTTTTTAGCAGACCAAACAGAGACTGCACTGAGGAATATTCCCACTCCGTTTGGAAGAATAACCTTTACCTTCTCACTTCGTCCCATTTCTCTGGTCCTCACCTACCACCCCACTAACCTCCATGTACAGCGTATCATCCGCCGTCATTTCCGCCACCCCCACCACCAAGGATATATTTCCCTCCCCACCCCTATTAGCGTTCCGAAAAGACCACTCCCTCCGTGACTCCCTCGTCATGTCCACTCACCACACCAACACAACCTCCACTCCCGGCACCTGCCCATGCAACCGCAAGAAATGCAAAACTAGCGCCCACACCTCCCCCCTCACTTCCCTCCAAGGCCCCAAGGGATTCTTCCATATCCGTCACAAATTCACCTGCACCTCCACACACATCATTTACTGCATCC